>NW_009224657.1:19181-39978 GCF_000690835.1 Fulmarus glacialis | reverse complement strand
GGGGGCTCTGCCCCAGGGTGATGGCGCGCCGCGGGCGCACCGGTTGCTGGCGGGGGGCGTGGGGGTGCGTTCGGGCTGCTGAGGTGGAGTTTGGCCGTGTTCGCGCCGCGTCCAGCCCTGTTAACGGGAGCAGCCAAAGAGCAGCGGGAAGGGGCTGCCCACCCCACTGCCGCTTCTGTCTGTGAGGGAAAGGGGCCTGTGGGGCGCGGCTGTAACGTCGGTGCCCCCCAGAGTCCAGTGGAGAGCCCCACTGGAAGGCCGAGCCCATAAACCCTACAGGCTCTGTTTTGACCCAGAAGAAGTTAGGAAGGGCTCTGTCTTAAACACATCACATGTTTTAGTGCAAATTCTACTGATGGCTGCAGAAATTAATTCTGAGATCAGAAGGCAAAGGAATGGAAGTGTCCCTTCTTATAAGTATTGAGGGGGCTGAGTGTTATATTAAATGGTTGTACTGCAATACTGTCGTGTATGTGTGCAGCACACAGCAGTCTTAACTGCTCAGGAAAAAAAAAAAAATTGGCTATTGCTGTATTTACTGCAATTCTTTCTTCAAATTTTTATCAGTCCCCAAATCCAAATTCTCTCTGGCCAATTCTAATGTTACCAGTCACACAGTCAGACGTAGCTGTCTTGCCAGTTACAAAGGAAAACATACCTTTTCTCTCTGCTTTAATTTGGTTAATATTTCTAGATTTAAATGTTGGCCTGTTCAAATTCCACGCACCGAAGTTAGAGTGATTATGTTGGGTAAAATTCTTCCTTCTAGAAAAAAAGCACTTGAATGATAACACCCACTTTGGGAAACGATGGAAGTCGTTATTACCATTGATCTCTGGGGTTCAGATCCTCTGGGAGAGAAGTAACAGCTTAAATAGTTGTGTTAACTCCTGCTTTCACATTGAGCCTCTTTGTAGCCTCCTACAGAGAGAAAGGGAAAGAATTAATTACCTTCCACCACTATCTATTGGTGGCTGGGTGAAATTGTATTTTGAAATTGGAGAGTGTAAAAAAGACTCTCACTTAAAGTAAATGGAAAGAAAAAAAAAGAAAAAAAAGCAATGAAGCTTTATAAAAGTGATAGGTGAAACAATGGCCTATTGCCAAAACAAAATAAAATGGAGGAGGAGGAACTGGAAAGAGATTTACTATAACCTGTAATTTCAGGGTTGGAAAAAAATGCCAGGAATTGGAAAAAAGAAGTTACAGAGGCAGAAAAAAGTAGGTGTGTGGCTCTGAGAAATAGCGGAGTACTTCAGGACTGCATAAAAAGGAAATATCTTCTGAATTTCTCCCATCTTGAAGGAAACCAAGTTTTCTACATTGTAAGTAAACAGGATTGACATCATCCTTGCATCACCATCATCAGTTTGTCCTCCTAACTCAACTGCAAAACACCAGATTTTAGTTAACCCCTTAGGTGGAAAAGTGACTTTCTCTTTTCGGATTTGTTTATTGGGAAAGGTCCCAATTCCAGTAATTCTTCCCCTCTGCATTATAGATTGTATCAGATTAAGAAGAGCATCAATATTCATCCTGCATTAGAAGCTGGCAGACTGAGAGCTATTTACTATTTGATGCTATCCATGCAGAGAAGGAATAAGCAGAGAAGGAAATATTGCCAAATGTGAAGGAATGTTGTTTTATAGTTAACACTTAAATTACCCAAATCTTGGTGTTTCTAGGATTATGCATGAATTGTTTTTAAGATAGATTTTGTGCATTTGTATGTAGTCCTAAAAAAAAAACCCAAAAATTAATTAGAACTGTTTCCTATTTATTCTGTAACTATATGTCTCCATGGCCATCTTTCATGTCCTGGAGGCAATGTGGTGGGACCAGTTGCTCTGATGTGACTGTTCACAGAAGATAAATATTTTCAGCAAATCATATCTAGAAGATGAAACTAACAAGAACCTGGGAAGCTGGGTCTTTTCAAACCGAACACGGTATTAGTCTGCTGCCCGTACCACAGTGCTGACACTTCCCCTTCCCCCTTGCAAAAAAGAGGGTTGAGAAATTAACCACATCTATCCTGCTTCTGCAAATTGTTTAGGGGAAACCTACTTCTTTGTAGTAATCCAGTCATGACAAAGAACATTTGTCTGATGCCACATTTTGAATCATTATGCATATTGCCTGGTATAATCTCCATGGTTACCATAGGTGTTACAGATATATTTTTGCTTCAGTACTTTAGGAAGAAAAATTCTATAGAACAATTTAAGGGAGAAAATTCCTTTTCATTGTCATTTATATTGCATTTTTTTATTCTAAGTGCTTTGCAGACAATAAATGTTCACTTTCTAAGCAAGTAATATTTCAGTAGAGATGGGAAAAATTATCTCCAGCTGTTACTTTATCATGTCATAATATGTTTTAAACTGCAAATTCTTAGAGATAGGGACAGTATTTTTGATGCATGCATTTAGTTTCTAGCCCACTAAGAATGTAACAGGGCACTCCATGTCACTGCTAGAGTCATGAACAACAGTAAGCGTGGTGGAATGACTGAACAGCAAATATTTTTTCTTTGCAAAGATTAGGACTCATACTTCCCTTCTGAGCAGTTCTATTTTATAAGTAGAAATGTATTCTAGAAAGGTGGTTGGCTGAAACAAGAATTAGGTGAAATTAGTTCTAGAAACTAGTAACGGGAAAGATGTAAAACCCAGATATGTAGCTCTATTCGATTTTTTTTAAAAATCTTTTTTTTTTATTGTGGAAGTAATTGACAAAGAAAATCAAGGAAATATGTATAAGGAATTAAATGGAAAAGTTGGTAGTAGATCCATTCCTAGTAAGATGGGTGGTAGACCACCAAACATAGCCTGAGTGCTGCAGGGAAGAGGGGAGCTGTGTGAACTTTATGCGATCTATTGATCAGATCCCAAGGATTACCATATCCACCACTGCTGACGGGAGAGAGGCTAATATTGTTATCTCCCTCCTTTCTGATAAATTCATGCTAGACGGGACTGGCAGTTGCCTTGGCCTCCATGTTTGTCATTTATGCCTGTACAGTGTTGGTGTAAAACCACCATCTGCATACCCAGTTCTCCTTTGACAGTGTTTCATAGCATCTCTGGCCCTTTTTTTTTTTTTTTTTGCAAGTGATTACAGGAGGAACAAGGTAGGGAGCCAGTTAGGAAAAATGTATTTGAGGAACTATAAGGCCTAGCAGGCTGCAAATGATGGACAAAAGGAATTCCCTGTTCCTGCAGGGAGCATGTAGTAGTAGTCTCAGGGGTAAAAAGAAAGGTATATAAACTGATGGGGAACTTGGAGGGAGGATCTTGAATTGCAAGGGAGTAGTGCTACCTAGGAAGTCAGTGTTTGCAGATTTAGTGATGTCCTTTGCGGTCTCTGGCAATAACAGAAATAAGAGGCAGATTCTCTTCTCTGCTGACAGATGAATGCTGAATAGGGACAGCTGCAGAACAGGTACCTGATTCACAACTTTTACCCCAGCCTCAGTTTACAGGAGACTGAGACAGGAACTGTTGCCGGTAATAACCACAAAGAAGTCAGGGGTCAGTGGAGAAAGAAGTGGTCCTGCCACATCTCTGGCACCGAGGCTGAGCCAGTAGCATAAAAACAGGTTAAAGCAGCAGGGAGGTTTTGTCCCTCTCTGAAGGAATTCTTAGTTAAACACAGCCAGTCCCTTGTAGCACCTGTGCAGCACAAAGCAATGGTTCAGTGAAGGTAGCCAGACCCGTAAGTTTTTGTTAATTTATTCAATCCAAAGCCACTGTATTTTTTTATCCTACTTTTTAAACCATTTTTCAATCCAAATGAATGCTTGTGTAAAATGGGAAAACAGAAAAAAAACTATTGGATTATCTAGAATTCTGTGATGTCCTTTTTGTTCTCAAAGTACAACATTTTTTGTACATGCAGAGTTCAGCTGCCAGAGTTAATCTAAGCTCAGATAACTTGTCAGAAGAGGTACATGTACATAGTGTGCACTCAAACGGAGTTTGTTCTAAAATAAAAATGATTTTGTCGAACATGATTTTCTCTTTGGGCATGGATAGTCTAACAAGAACTACATTATACAGATTATTTGTATACTTAAGAGAATGAAGCTGACCTTGCCATGATTTATGAATTTCAGCATTCAAAAACCATAAAGCAGTAAACTAAAATATATCAGAAATAAACAATAGTGAATGAAATATGACTGTGCTTTTGGCCTTGTAGGAGTTTATGTCATTTTGACTATATCATGCACTTTATTTTTGTTACTGACAGCAGGAAGTCACCACACTAAAATAAAGTTCACTATCAAATCACCTTTCCATTTCAGATACAGCTGGGATTTGTCAGGATCATATCACAAGGTCATTTTTAAGGACATTCTCACTGACATTTTGTGAGGTAAGGGATTTCACATTCCAGTTTTACAAGTGTTACACTTCTGATTGTCATGATTATCAACAGCATGACAGATTTAGGGCCTGATCTTGGAGCCTTTACAGAAGGAGCTAAGTTTATTGTAAATATCTTGATAGCCAAGAATTAAAAGAAAATAAAAGGTCTAGAGGGAGTCATAAGAGATCAGGTAGTCTTATTCCATGGCCCAAAGGCAAGATCAGTTATACATATATAATTTTTGGCATGTGTTTTTTTTAATGCAATTAAGATTGCGGTATCATCATAGCAGTTTATTTAAAATATCGGATTACTTTATCATAAAAAAAAATCAACAATATTTACCTTAAATGTCACTTACTGCAGTTTAAGCATATTAGTTAGTTGCATACTGGACATAGCAATCAGATTTTTTTTTCCTTTTTGCATCAATCTGCTGAATATTCAAAAATCATTATTTTTTCACTCCTCAGAATTCTTTTCTTCCTTCAGATAACACCTGTTTTTTCAGTTGTTTTTTATAGGTCATGTTTCCTAATGCCAGTTACTCTCTTTCTTCTTTGGACTCCCTCCAGCTGGCCCACGCTTCCTGAAGTGCACTGCTGAAGCAGATACATTAACTAAAGCTTTACCAGTTATATATAGGGTAGAAAGCATACTTCAGTGTCTTACAGATAAAGTTGAATGTGATTATCATTATCACACCGAACCAGTTGGATAAAAACTGGAATTATTCCAGAAATAGATAATGCAGGGCATTTTTCCAGAATAATAAGGCAGCTAACATTATCGAGAATTTAGCTCACTGAGTTGAACAGTGCTACCTTATTGAATAGCTGCTGTTGGAGAGTGATTTGAGCATGCTTAGAAAAATTTCATGTTAACAGATCTTGGGTCCCTTATTTTTTAATCAGATTTTCCAGATGAAATTATTGACAAATGTATTAAATTAACAATGAAAATTACTGGCTTTAATAGCAACCAGCATTCTAGCAGGGTGGCATCGATACTTCAGAAAGAAGATTTGTCAATTAAAATTATATAATTTTAAAGTATCTACTTCTGTCTGCAGTCTCTAGTTAAGTTGAGGTAACTTAGAATGAGGTTAAAATGTCCTTCTGCAAATTAAAACAGAGCATTTTTTTATGCAGACATATTCTTATGCCATGAAAGCTCTTCATATTTAGTCTGCTATCTTCATTGTTATCAATACAGTTTTCTCTTTTGAATGTTTAATTGCAACATCTATTGCAAACATTTGGGAGCTTTGATGCCCCTTTACCGTTTAAGTGGCAATAGAATTTTTTTTTCCCAAACATCTCACAATTTATAAGAGGGATCTTGGGACCTGAATTTTGTAATAAAGTTAGTTATTGTTATGATAGTACTTTACCTACTGATCAATGGCACACCTTCTAGAATTAACTCTGATATGACTCAGTGGCTAAAAAAGCAGACTTTTCTTGCACCTACAACATAACTTTACACTATCATGCTGGTAAATGTAAAATTAAAGAAGGTCTGAATGTGAACTTGAATGGAAAATCTCTTCTGGAAATCCAAGTTCTGTATGAAGTGGTTTGGTTGGTGAAACAAGTGGCTACAAATTTTTTCTACCAAAATTCCTCTTCAGCTGCACTTTGCTACAGATTCTTTACTCCCTAAACTTACACAGTATAACACTTCGTTGTTCATTAGTTGCTGTATCTCAACCCAGGGGTGAAAGCCTCAAAAAAGTGGGTAAAGTTGGTATTGTAGGAAACCTGTAGGAACTTGTTCCACCAGTGAAGTTTATGAGGAAGTTTGTGTGTCTATGAATATGCTAATGTAAGTATCATATTGTTATAACATTACTTCATTCTCAGTTATAGAGCTTGCTAAGAACATAATACAGTCATGTGATAATATTGCTGCATTTGAGAAAATTTTCACTATTGAGCTGAATGTTCAAATGTTAGTTTACACAGCATTCTTCTCTAGAAAAGACAGGTTACTTATGGTTGGTAACGTAATTCAGTCTACAAACAGCCTCTCCTTTCTTTTTCATGTTAAATTGATGAGAGTACAATATGCTTGATATTAGAGGATTAAGGAAAGTAATTTCAAAATAAGTATGCACTGTATCCCATAACATTCTGGGTTCTGTATTGTCTTTTATCTTTCCAGTGAACAGTAGCACATACTTAGCATCTGTCAAAAGAGTCAGAGATTAACTTTTTAGAAAAGACTATTTGCTAGAAGCTAATTATGTCAGTAGTAGCAATTTACTATTCAACATATTAATAGATTAATGAATATTCAATATGTTAACTCATAAATAAATAAATTGAATAAATTGTAAATAAAAAATAAATATCTTTTATCTTCTGATGCCATTTACATTAAGCTTCATATTCCTTTGAAAAAGCTTGGGAGGAGCTGTACTGGTTTGTGGGGTCCTCAGTCTGCAGAAGTAATGTACCTTGGCCAAAGTGTAAGTATGGGACTCCATGAGATACTGCAAGCCCACAGCCCAAGCTTCACTTCAATCCCCAAGTTTTGTGATTTCATTATGATTTAGTTCTGGAAAGCCATAAAAATAAAACAGAAGCACCGCATTAAGAAAAAAATGAAATAATTTCCAAGAGCCAGGAAGTTCTGAGTTGAGACTTCTGATACTGTGGATAATGTGAGCAAGTAAAGGTGCAATATAAGGAGAAAAGAACCTTTGAGTGTGTGTGTGTGTGTATATATATATATATATGCATACATATGTGTGTACATATATATTTTTAATTTAAAAGTTGAAGCCATTGTGATTAGACACAACTAAAATAATGTTTAAGGGTCAGAAATGCTGCTTTTTCCCAAATTTCATTGGAGCTACACTGATTTACAGCAGAGAGTACTGCATTATGTACTCACAAGCAAATGCACCCACCCTTCCACCTAAGCTAATTTCCTCAAAATAAATGACCAAAATCCTAAATTCATCTGATATTTGTGGCATAAAAGAAATTGTTTGCTGGACAGCAGTGAACATTTGATTTAATTTGGTCTTGTCTTTGCCCTTTCTTTACAGGGCCATGTTTTAAGACCTTGCAAGCTGTGTTATAGATTTTCTGCCCTAGAGCAGAATGGCCAAAGAATGACTTTTTTGGACATTTTTTCATCAACTACAATTTACTGAACTGTGTTATATCTTGACTTTCTCAAATCTTGTTTACTTGATTGGACATTATCATAGATGAGAGCAGAATCTGTATATATCATATACTGCAGATCTGCACCTGTACTACTGCTGTGTGTCTGTAATGCAAATGTTGAACAAATTAATTTAAGAAGTTCCATCTAGTCAGAATGAAAAAATAAAATTTACAGTAAATAAGAAATAAACTCGAGCTGTGTCTGTATCTTCTAAGAGTCTTTCAGAACTATGATTGCCCTTAATCATACAACCTATCTTTGTGTAACTTTGAGGTCTTTAGTAAGAAGCTTTACACAACCTTTCAGAGAACAATAAATCAAATTTTGACTTTTCAAAATTGCTTCTCTGCATTCAGGCATGAATTTCATCCTCAGGCTGGATTTCTTGAAGGGCAACAACAGATCTTTAGCTTCATTTTTCTGATCCGTCTTTCAGTAGCAGAAAATGAATTGGTTTGATCTGGCTCACATAACTATATTTATTCCCCTTATAACCCTTGTCCTTTTTTAAGGCTTTCCTTTTTCTATGCAATAGTTCTCTAACAGAGAGAACTTCTTTAAACAGAATTACAACCAGGTCATTACATGCAAGGCTTGCTTTTTCCCTACCTTTTTTCTTCCATGCTGATTACTATCTGTGAAAACATCCGCAAAATGCTAAATGGCAATCGATACAGATTTAAATCACTACAGAAATGGTCAGATAATGGAGAAGGTGGCCCATAATATAATCTTTCAGTTCTCTGGAAGCAGTGCACAAGGCATCAAAATTAATGTGGAATCTTTCAAAACAGAAAATGGAGAATTAGCCCAGAAACTAGTGGTCTGATTCTAAACAGCACCATCTGAGACTTTGCTGTCTCTGAGCATTGGATTTTATGGTGATTTTTTTCATGCTGTTTTCAGCGTCACTTGATTATTTTCTCTTTGCTCTTAGCCTTGGACATTAACATTATATTATTGGAATGAGAGAAGGGATGAAAATTTATTAGTTAGGGAGACTATTCTGGAAACTTTTAGTGCCAGGTAAGAAATCTGAGTTGCCATAAGTGAGGTGTTTGGTGGTGCATGCCAAATTAATTGTTGGTCTCAGGACAGTTTGTATAGTGTAAAAATCAACTTCATATTGAAGCATGTTATCATCATTATTTGGGCTGAACAGAAAAAGGAAGTAAAGTCCCTTCAAGAACTGGTTTCTGCAGATAACAAGTGGTATCTGCATATACACAGTATAGGGGAAAAAATAATGTTTTTCCTTTCTGCAGATCGATAGAAGACTTCAGTCTGCAAACCTCAAGCTTAAACTCTTATGTGGGTCACTGTAAAGTAATTGATAAGGTTAAAAACTAGCATTGGTCATTTATACTGTGCCTGGTTCACAGAAATAGATGGACGATGCCAAGCAGATAATACAAGCCTGCCCATGGAAGCTAGAACTGTAAAGGCACAAATGCCACCAGTGTAGTCAATATAAATTGTGACATCTTTATGAGAGCAAGGACTGTTCAGTGTGTGCGTAACCATTAGATAAGATAGATCACTCTTGCTTGTACTGTCTCTTGTTTAGTGAATAGTATTCCATGCAAAATGGATCAGCTTCAACAAGGACTAAATACACCCCTTGCCTAGCATACGATAGTCTTTGGCTTGCTATTCGGGGCATTTTCCTACTAGATGTGGGCTCAAATCACCTCAGAAGAGGAGGAAGTTGATCTCTGGTTTACCACATGCTAGGTAGATGCTGTATCCCTTAAGACCTTGCATACAAAAGATGCATTTTCTTCCTGTGATTTGAAAGAAAAGACTGCTACTCTCTCCTTCCTTCCCTCTTTCAATTTATGGAGAAGGGCAGGATTTACAAGATACCCCCTTCCTAAGTCATTTCCCATCAGCTTCCCACTGAACTTGTTGGCTTGCATAGATTACATTCAGAGAAGGGATCTGAGACTGTTACTGAATCTTACTGTAATGGCTTAAGATGCTACTTTCCCCAAAGGCTGCCCAGTCCTTTTGCCAAAGGTCTTGAAAGAGTGGTAGATGATAATGTTTGTGATCTTAGCTCTTGCATTTAACAGTTATAATTAATTTAGGATGCAAGACACTTAGGACAGCTAAGAGGCAGGTACATAGCTGGGAACGGGCAAAGTAAATGGAAGATCCAAAATGTTTAACAATTTCTCTTTTCTTGACAAATGCTTTAACCCAACAAGTTATTTCCTTGTAAATTTAGAAAAGATCTTTAAATAGAGCAAATCTGAGATAATATTCTTGTGGCACCTGCCACTTCCTTCCAAGAAAGGGCAGTCCTTCATGCTCTTTGGAAAGCAAAAATGCTATGGATTTGGCCATTGTGGCTGAAGATACCCATTATGTCAAATGCAAAATGCAATAGTCATGTCACGTTCATGCTAGATTCAGCTTGATGTAGTTCTGCCTTTTCAGTTTCTTTTCACAGAGCCTAAGCAATGTGGCCACCTGCTGAATCTCTCTTTTGATTAGCATGTGAAGAATCCTTTGTTTGGATCAGCTGGGCTCCTTTGACTTCTCAGCACTGAAGGTTCAGCAACAGTTTCCTTGTGGCTTTTCTAAAACCTCTCCAAGGGTTTTCTGGGGATAATTTGGGAAGCTTTCATTTCAGGAAAAGATGGTAAAACTCAGTTCCTTTTCCACTTAGTTGATTTGTACTTTCTTACTTTGTTGTATGATATTAACGGAGATAGGTCTAAGCTGCCATTTCTAAATACAGTCTGCATCATGGCAGAAAGAGTTGCAGCACTACTCTGCCTGTAGAGTTCAAATTTCCTCAAACTTCGGGGCTCGTCTTTAATAATTGGCTAAAACTGAGCTCATCTTTACAATTCTTTCTAGAATTCCTTGCCCAGAGAGAGCTGTGATTCTTACAAAAATTTTCAGTACACTAAGCCATAGCTAGCTTTTCTGTCATTAACGTTCTATGTATCTTCATGGAAGTTTTGTTTCTTAGTTCTTGTCATGCAAACAATGCAGTTAAAAAGTAGAAGCAGGTAAAGACTGCAGGATGAAAGCAATTCAAAACCTCTGATGAGACACTATTTTGCAAATAGAAGTAAAAGGTTCACCTAGGACTCTTACCTGTGTTAGAAGAATTGATCATCTGCATTAAAAGATAGGAATCATTGTAATATGATTCCAGAGGGCCTTAAGAGACCTCAGATGCATGAATTTATTCTAGTTAAAAGAAAATTAGATTTATTCAACAGCTATGGGCAACACACTGTCTCAACCCCAGAATTTTCCAGCTTGGTTTAAAGCTGTCCTCATGGGGTGACTCCACACACAAGTTCATTCTGCCTTGTAGTTTAACTGTTGGCTTTTGACATAGCTGTTGCATGACACAGGTGAACTACCTGATAATTATCAAGTCTTGCTTCTCAGAAATAGGTATAAATCAAAAGTAATCTTTTCTGTCAGTTCCCAAAAGCCTCAAGTGTAAAAACAAGTAGGTGTGATTGCCATGCTTTGTCCTTGGTTGCTGGACCTACAGCATCAGTTTCACCAGCAACTTTCATCTCCTCCCTTTTAAAAGCTGATAATAAATGGGCTGCTCCCCTTACCATGTTAGTTGTAACAAATCTGCAGCTGTTATAAAGGAGGATACTGCATGATTTTACAGATCTCAAGGTCACAAGTCAGCAACGAAAAGGGCTGTGGAATTTATTTCTCAAAAAAGATGGTTTCCATCTCCCTCAAGCTAAATATATGTTCCTTTTGGCTATGGAAGAAATAAGGTTTTTTATGCTTTTCTAACCAGCTAATGGAGGACCATGCGCACCTATCCCTGTTAGAGACTTTATTCAGTAGAAAGCCATAATTAACAGAAAGAGCAGCCTGTAAATCTGACCAATAAAATGTCTGTCAGCTTTTTTTGACACACATTCCTACTTCATCTAGCAAATTTCTAACAACCAAGCTTGCTCTATCACAGGTTCAGATCGTGGGGAGACTCTTGAGTTGCTGCTAGAAGAGGTATGAAAACATGCTAGTCTAGATTAAGAAGTGCTGACCAGCGGACAGAGCTACAGTACATGAGATGGCACCACACTTGTGGCTACTCCTGGTCTTATTTTAGATCCACAACACTACTTCCTATTTGTATTTTGGTCCACGTGCACTGTTAGCTCCCTGAGAAGCATGCTTTGTGTTCCAGCATGAGAATTTGAGTCGATTTTTATTCTTATTGACCACTATTAATTCTAGCTCCATTTTTGTAAGATTCCAAACTTTCGACTATTAATTTGTCAGTAGAGTGTCAATGGCTTGTTGCTCCAGGACATAACTCATTTGAACTCTCAATTCACCAAAGGAGCCTTTTTCAGCATGCCAGAGACACAGCTCCAGTTAGTTAGGCAGCTAGAGCTTTCATTCAAATCCTAGCTTTTGAGCTTAAGCTTTTTCTCATAAGCTCCTGATGATTTCCAAATCTAACAAACTAGTTTGCTGGCAACCTTATTTTAGTTATATAAAAAATGTTTTAGTTCTTATTCTGTTCCATGTACAAACATCTCATTCTAATTCTGCCAAAACTTTGCTACTCCTGTTCTACTTCCTGTTAATAAAATGCGTAGCTTCCTGGTCTGCATCCTGTTAGTGCTGACAAGGCTCCTAATATCCAGTGTAGATTCATCCCCCCAAGGACAGGAAATGTTCTGCTTCGCTGATTCAAATCTGACCAGAAATAATGTGGACTAAGTTTTAAGAGGGAAAGTTTAGCTAAGAACATGAGAGTTAAGAATGTAACAGTCGGAGTTATAAACACAAAGGGCAGAAGTATCAGAACTGGCTTGAAAGTCCTTAAGAAATGGTAACAGTAATAGTAGTGAAACATAGCCTGAGAATTTAGCCTAACATCAACATTCTTCCCTGTAGGTTTTTCCTTTCTAAGGTTTTTGTTGGGTTTTTTTCTGTTTTTTTTTTATGTATTCTGGTCTGTGTGACTTGTTATTTACATTGGTTTGAGCATATACCAATTTCAATTTATATTATTTAACAAAGGTTTTACAAGTGTTTTTGCAATTTAATGTTGCTGATAATAACTTGTGTGTGGAGTCACCCCATGACAATGACAGCTTTAAATCTGTCATTTAAGCTGCTATTTGTGGTTAACAGTGGTTGGTTCTTGAAAATATTAATATTACAAAAACTGCCTGTGGAACTGTCAACTTCTAGAGAAGAAGCGAAGGACTACTAGGGCACGAGAGGCTGAACTCTGATGTCCCTTTCCAGGTCAGAATCGAATTGCCTTGGCTTAGGGGAGATGGCAGGTCTGTGTATAAAGACAAGCCATTGTTTTTCAAACTCTGCTATTTAGTCACACTAAATATATTTGAAATTCACAAATTAACAAATGGTATTCAGTAGTTGTGCAGCTGAAAGGATGAAAGTTCTCAGCTGAGAATTTTAATGGGACATGGCATAAATATTTAAGTTGAGGTATAGCATAAAAAAGTAAAAGCTGACCAAGTGTGCTTGATAAAGGGAGACAAAACAGAGACAGGTAAGTCCTCAGGTTCTTAATTTTACAGCTCCCTTGAGCAAATTAGGAAGTCACAGTACAGGAGAGTGAAGTTCAATGGGCGCTTTGCACACCTATGCACAAAATCATGGCTTCTCTTTCCTAACCAAATCTGAATATCCTTCTGCTTAAACAAGGATGGGTAAGGGATTTGCTGTGTTAATAGGGACTCTCTAGCTGATTTAGCATGACTAGGCAGGATGATCTCCTTCCTCTGAGCTTGCCAATGAGTATCAGGAAATATTGCCTTCCTTCCCGGCTCCCAGTTTGCTGCCTCTACAACATCCCGTGCCTTTACTGGCAGGGCTTCCTTGCCAGATTACAGCACAGATATGCATACACTGCTAAAGAAAAGGGGGTCCAGCCGTTTCTGATGGATGTAATAATCTTACTTCTTTCTTCTCATCTGTTGTATATCATGCATAAGTAACTGCCATGTTTTACCTAGTGGTGAGTGTATTTTGGTTATGAAGGACTGATCTATAATTGACTTTGTTATAATTATTATGGCAACTTAATATTTTGGACATATAGATTAATTACAATTTTGGAAAGCAATGGTGTTGATACCTTTGGGCTTGAAATATGCTGTATCAACAGATTTGAATATGTTCACAGTTGTAGGGATTTTTTCAATTCTAGCTGTCATGTTCACATGTTTCACCCCTGCAATAATGGACTTTTCCCACTGATGACTCAGAGGAAATAGTCTCTCCACCCAGACTTTCACAGAGTAAAACACAGCAGTTCCCCAAATTTTTCACTGCAAAACATTGCTATTGTAGAGCAAGAATTTAATGCAACCCCAAATACTAGCATAAATATGTGATCAAATTGAATTTCATGTAGCTTGTAACCTTGTTTGAAACTGTTGTGACCTCACTAGTTATAATAGTGCCTGGTTTAGGAACCACTGCTTTATACACTGTTAAATAGCAGATGTGCATTTCTGAGTTATATTAGCAGCCTATAGCACAAGGCAGCATAGAGTCAGCATGTCCTGAAGAGAAAACTAGGGTTATTTAATGTTTGCATAGTCTAAGATAATGGGAATGAATCTATTAGATGCAGCATTACTGGCCGCCTCTCCCCTTCAGTCTTCTTTGTATCAAGAGCTATGACCATATTCTGTTCCAGTGACTTCAGCACCAAACTTGGATTTACATTGGGATGACAGAGTAGAATTTGACTGCTATTCAAGGCAAAGCTAATTTGTGTTGTAAAATTACTTCTTGTTTCCTTCTTGATCTTCACTAATTTGCATAAAGTTACAGACATATATGATGCCTTAAAGGTGCATAAAGACAAACGCCCCTTCCCTGTAGAGATTACAATCAACAATAGGAAATAAAAACACAATATAAAGAACTACTGCCAGGAGGCAATAGATTCTTTCCATGGACTACGGTTTTCTATGGGACATGCATGCGCTTAGTAATTCATAATCTACAATCAGTCCAGGTTAAGTATTTTGTTTCTCTTAAAGATGTAAATAGCAACGCCTAGTGGATTAGCATAGAAACACTTTATGGAAGAAATGCATCTTAGGAAGGATTTGAATGAAGATAGCATTGTGATTTCTTCCAAAAGACTTATCAGAAAAGAATTTACAGCAGAGAAGAATAGCTCCTGCCTTTTCATCACAGTTAGTTACTTTTTGAAAAACAAGTACTGAAGAGAGATAAGGAAACTTTATTGTAGACTATTCCTATTATCAAATAGCAACTTCACTCCACCCTTCCCTTGTATTTGGCTTCTTACAGAGTGCCTGGAGCTGCAGTTTTGTTCCAAGACTACCCTCAGAAAAATCCCCTGCCATTATCAGACATGCTAACAAAAGAAAGAAATGTATATTTCTTACAAAGAGGAAAAATGTAATTAACTGCCATCTATCCAAATCAGGAGAGGTACCCCTTGACTGAAAGTTCATGTAGCTTTCCTCTGTACTGTAACTGGCTGCATGTGCTGAAACCAAGCTGTGGACACATCCAGTAGCACTTTTCCTCAAGCAGAAGTTTCAGCTGAGATTAACATCCATCTCAATTACTTACAGAGTCTCCCTGAAGCTAAAGTAATTGTTTCAACTTGCATTTAAGTGCGAGTGTTCAGTTTTGGTAATTCATACTTAGATTATGTTAAAATTAAGCTGATATTGTAATTATTTCCATTGGCTTTTAATCTTCATATTAGCTCAGAATGGTGCCTGTTAGCACTAGCAAAAAAGCCTTGCTATCGACTCCAAGGACAGCAACTTCTTTTCAGTCCACATCAGCACTATGCTTCCTGTACTGGAGGAAGATAGGACCCAGAACCTGCTGAATGTTTTCACTTGAATAAAAAGCCTGCAAGATTAACCCATAGATCCTGTATCCTTGTATGCATACAGAATTCACACTTACTGAAATTATTTCCATAATTACAAGAAAATCGTAATTCCTGCAGTTGTGCAGGGAAATTGAGTCATGCATCACATGCAGATGGCCGAAGAAGAGAGACACAAATACAATACAAAGAATACAAATATAAAGAAATGTATTGTCATACATTCCTTCTCAGTGAGTGATACCTACAGCAACATTAAGTGTATTAATAGGATAGTCAAGCCCCAGAGGCTGCATGAGTCAGATCCCAGTTTAAGTACAGGCCATTGACAATCAATAGCAGCTCATTCAGAGAGAAGCACAGCAACAACTCATCTGTATCAGGGTGCTGTTCTTGCCCACCTCTCAGAAGCATGGGCAAGAAGCATCCTCCCTCCGTTCCTTCTCTTTGGGATGAGGCCGCAGCTTGCTCCGTGGAATTTCCATAGAAAAGGTGGTTCAAGCCAGACAGAAGATCCTGCAGACCAGATTTGTCCAGTGGGCTGCATGTTGAACCATGCTGGTGAAGAATTTTCAAGAGTAATCTGTGTCAGCCTGACTACATCCACTGACTGCACTGTGAGTTTGGCCAATGCTAAGAGCTTTTGGAAATCACCGTCTGTATCTGGACATAGACTCTTATTCTATTCTCAGTCCTTGTGCAAACCTTCTCTTTGCAATAGGACGCTCTCTGCTCGTAGCAGGCCTACACAATTCTATCTCTATAATCTCAGACACTGGGCAACATTATAAAGGAAATTGTCATCACCCAAGAACGTAACACACAGCTTATGCCTTTTAGAGTCACCAGTCCTTACTAGAAATAGAGACCAGTATGAACAAGCTGAAGAATTATATTGAACTCATAATCCTGAAACTGTAGCCAGTTTTATTTTTCCTTGGTTACCTCATTTCCTTGGTTACTCTCCATTCTGATACAGAAACCCAGTGGACAAAGCATGGGATTAGGAGCTTAGTAACTTAACTGCAGCCTTAACTCTAGTTCCCCCATACTGTGGCAATGTGGAGATGGTTGCACAGTATTATGAAGGGAAGAGTTCTGCATCACAGTGCTGAGGTGGGGAAAGTACTGTTTATGACTGTGATTGATACTGTGTTGCTACAGTGTAGGTTTAGTAAGAAAAATGCTGTAACCTAGATGTTCCTGTGAGTTGGGAATACATCTTGTTTGTAAGACTATGAGAGTAGAAGGAATGTCCATCACTCAAGTTTAAAAGGCACCTTTTGAGTAAAAACAGGGTCTTGGCTGACTGAGACTGACACAACCAGTGCTGAAGGACGTTGATGTTTAGATCACAGTAGTAGCAAAACTAGATGACAAAGCAGAGCTTTAAAAAGTCTCTCAGATGGAAAGGTTTGGGCCGGAAAGGAAGTGGGAGGAATGGAGGGTGCTGCTTACTAAGGGGAGGAGATAGGAAACAATGATGTTATTGTGGCAGTGGAGCTGATGAAGGTCAGAGAAGATAAGCTCTAATTTGCATGCTTTCAAAACACTCACGCAAAGTTGCTGATTTTTTTAGTGAAAGATTAGGGCCAAGGGACATTGTGGCCAGGGAGTTTGCTGTATTTGTATGAATTGTAATCTACAGTGCTTTAGTTTTTCAAACGAAAAACAATGCCTTCAGCAACTTCATGCAAAGGATATCTGCTTTGCATTAGACTTGCCATATGCCTTCTGAAGAATTAGCTATAAACCTGAAGATCTGCACTTTACAGGAAGCTCTGGGAAGGGTCTGTCCAAGCTATGGTATCTGGAGAAGTCGCTGCTGGACATAGAACAGGCAGCAAGGCTGTCAGGTTTAGCTCTCAGGAAGAGATACTAAGCAGAATATTTCCACCTTGAATATGTGCTTTTGTGACCCCCCAGTTGAAGAATTGTGCCCAGTCTTTAACCAGGCATGAGAGACAAGAGTCCCAAGGGCATGGGACCATAGCTGGGTCTTGTGAAATTAATGGTGCTACAGGGGGAACCATGTTAAGTTTCTTTTACAGAAGTTGCTGTAAGATACAAACTTATCTCCTAGGAAACAGTATTTGTCTACATTAACATTCTTTACCTAGTACTAGATATATAGAACGTGCCTAGGTTCACTGCTGTTTAGATTTCCCTCCTTTAGCATTCCTACAGCTTGCCAGAATGTCTGCTTCTGCAGAAACAAAGGTTAATTAAACACATCCGCCCATTAGAGCAAGGAGCGAACATTACAATCTGGCCCAGAGCTACCTTCTTCAGCTGTCAGCACTGAAAGACACTTGGAACCACGAATTAGTTCCTCAAGCAAAACTAGTTTCAGCAGAAACTCCTTGTTTTATTGAACAGAGAAGTCCTTCCCCATATTTACAGTTTCAGCTTGTACTTGCCTCACTGTACCTAGTTCTAGCAAGAAACATTCTAGTGGTATTTTGCAAGTTGCACGATCCAAGATTTTTGGATCTTTACAGTGCCATGATTAACACATAATAAGGAATGTTGGAAAAAACGTATTTTGCGTGCATTTCTAACTCCACCTTTTATAATTAATATAATTTAAGGTAACTGATATTGGATTTTTTTGTTATTTGTGGCATTCCTTACCTTTGTACCTCTCACTGTGCTTGCATAATGGAACTAAACTGGCCAACTCCCTCATTATGCATTTCTTTTCACTTTCTTCTCCGTTTCATTTTCTGGCTCTAATGTATAAGCACCATATTATCACAAATGCTTTCTCAATTCTGTGACTCAAATCTACATAATAATACATTCATTATATTAACTCTTCAGAGTAGCACTATGGCTGTACCTCAGTTTCCCTCTCACTGTTGTATGGGGAATGAAGGCATACAGCCTATACCTTTCACAAACGTGTACTGTTACCATGCCTATAATCCCCACTGCTTGAAGAACTGACATTCCTAAAACATTTTCTTTCTGTGCTGAATCAACACAACAAGGCTGCGATAGACCTATTAAAGAGCAGTGACTAGTAATAGATTACGAAGGTAGGCAGGACACATTGAGGTTTTCGCTGAAAGTAGGATCTTAAATAAGGTTAATTATATAAAATAGCATGATGCCTACTTAATCATAAAAGGCTGGCTTGTTTTCTATTCTCTTCAGTAATAGATGAAGCAAGTATAACTCTCTCTACATCCAAAATTCAAGGCCTATATTTTGTCAGAGCTCTTCACAAATGCAATACTGTATTATGCATCCTCCATTCTCATTCAGACTATCCCAAACAATTTCTGATTTTCTTAAGCTGACTCATTCTTCACACCTATTAGCTGAATGTTGCTGAAAAAGATTCTCTGCCCATGAACTGTATGTGCATGTATTTCGTTTCTACTGGTTTGGTTAGTTTTGATCAGACACACAGATCACAAAGTCTTCTTTTTATTCCCAACCTGGAAGATTACACCTAGGCACATTGTAATTTCAAACCCTGTTTTTCACAAATATTATCTGTTTGATTAAAATTTTCAGCTTCTCAAACATTATTACCATTATATTTGATGGGTTAATAATAGGAACTATGGATAAAAGGAGACATGAATGAAGAGCCACAGAAATATTTTCAATTATTTGCGCTGCTTTCTTGAGTTTGGTTTCAAAGTCTATGAAAGTCACAGAAGTGTCATTTTTGTCCACTTTGTACTGGGAAACTCCTGCCTGGTTTTCAAAAACCCCTTTGAAAGGCAGCATCTCTAAGTCCTGATAGATGGGCGCAGACACAGTGCTGTCTTGCAAACTGCTCATCGCTCAGCATCAAGCCATTTTCTGAAGTCTGTGAGAAAATCACCTTAGTCTCTAACAGAAACTGATAGCGAAGTTGGAGCCGTACTCGGACCAATATTGGGCAGTTGATCACTGATGACAGAGCCCTAGTGGCAGAGTGTAAAATATGCTCATAGTTAATATTTTGAAGAGAAGATAAACCCAAAAGGAAAACAACATGGTAAATTAGAAGTATTGGCCCCAGAGAGGAAACAGAATGGCCTTCTTGGAACATCTTTCCTTGGCTTGTTACCTGGAACCTTCTGTCTAGCCCCCAATTCAGTAGGCAAGATGTGATTCTCTTCTTCTTTACAACATGTTAGATTACTTTTGAGTTGTTTCCATAAATACAGCATGCCAATGCTTACTGACTGATTTTACCACCTAGGAGCTTTATTTGCATTCAGCAATGAAGCAGTTGAATTTTTAAGGTATTTTGTTGTTAAATTGCAATTAAGTTGGAAGGCTGCTTACACAGCAATGCCCTATTCATTATATATGGCAAAAGTCTTTATAAAAATCTTGGAGCTGACCAACACACTTGTGCTGCTTTTCTCACACACACCAAAAATACTATATGATACAAAGCATTGTATAAGGCTGTGTAACAGACAACTGTGTCTATACCCAGGTTTAATAGGGAGCAAGCCACAGTAATATTATTTCTTCATTCCCTCTCCTGAGCCTCTTTCTGTCTTATGCCTACGTACATATTTTCTGGGCCATTTATTCTTTCCTATACTGAAGAACACTATCAAACAGGTAAGATAGTGAAGATTGGAAAAATTTATATATGTCCTATCAGCATAAACAAATATGTGGACTGTACTCAATAAAGCTATAAAACTGCTGGAGCATACCATTAGCCTGAACACAGCTACTATTCATTTAAACATGTTTTCAGGGATCACACCTCTTTATGTACCAGTCTATTCAGAGATGACATAGCTTATAGTTCAGAACTGCACCTCTAAGCAGGTATTTCTCAAGATGCAATTGCTCTTTTGTGCTTCAGGCTACATTTCTATCTAGTCATGACAGTGTAACCAGCAGTCTATCTTTTGCTTTCTGTGGGGCAATAACTATGCTCCATTAATTAAAGCTATGGCTATTATTAAGTGGAACTGCTGTTGGGAGTATGAAGAAGAGCATTGCTACATTGACAGCTGTGCAGGTTTTGACTGGGATAGAGTTAATTTTCTTTATAGTAGCTAGTATGGGGCTATGTTTTGGATTTGTGCTGAAAACAGTGTTGATAACACAGGGCTGTTTTAGTTATTGCTGAGCAGTGCTCACACAGAGCCAAGGCCTTTTCTGCTCCTCACTCCACCCCACCAGCAAGTAGGCTGGGGGTGCACAAGGAGTTGGGAGGGGACACAGCTGGGACAGCTGACCCCAACTGACCAAAAGGATTTTCCATACCATATGACGTCATGCTCAGCATATAAAGCTGGGGGAGGAAGGAGGAAGGGAGGGGGACATTTGGAGTGATGGCGTTTGTCTTCCCAAGTAACCGTTACGCGTGATGGAGCCCTGCTTTCCTGGAGA
>NW_009224657.1:0-18422 GCF_000690835.1 Fulmarus glacialis | reverse complement strand
TAAGTCCATGCTGCAGCAGGTACACCTTGAAGCATCACTGGCTGTGCATGAAGTCATGCTGGAGGACCTCAAAGTGTGTGGCCATGGATAAGCCTGTGACAGAGCAGGTACACCCCTGGAGGGACTGCAGCCATGGGTAAGGCGATGTTGGAGCCGGTTTACTTCTGAAGAGACTGTGGCTCATAGATAAGGCTCCACTTGGAGCAGGTACACCCCTAAGGGACTGCAGTCTGTGGATAAGTCCAAGCCGGAGCAGGGGCAAGGGGAGGAGTTCATTGCAATGTTAATCCCTGTGGTCTGGTCCAAAGGAACCAGGGGTGGAGATTGTAATGGAAATACCTTTAAATTGTTCCCCAGGATTTGAGTTGCATGTTATAGGAATTACTATATCAGGAACCACCTGAACCAGTGGAGGACAAGCCATACAAGAAGCGGTGCAACTGCAGCAGTGACCCGACCTGAGCTGGCTTTGGTGCCCAATAACTCCACGCAACGCACCACCTCTCCTGTCCTGAGTGACCACCATAACAGATGGAGCCCAAAGTCATGGACTAAATGAACTCAGTGGACATTTTGTGGACATTTCTGAACATTTTATGGACATCTTACAAGGGTGGTTCATAGACTAAGGGAATGATATCTGTGTATTATATATGCCAGCTGGGGTTAAACCACGACAACAGCAAAGAGATTGCTGTGAGTTTTAAGTATGTTCCTTATTTTTTTTTGTGGAGATATGCTTGAGTGTATTTTTAGAGTTCAGGATTACTGTAAACAAAACATATTCAGCTGATATCTGAAGCAATATCTGAACAAGACAGACTAAAAAAGTCCTAAGCAAAGGAAACTTTTGCAAGTATTTCAGCTGCTTAGGTGATTAAAACATAATACTCCAACATGAAATTGAGAACAATTATTTTAATCATTTAAGGAGTTCATTCAACTTTAGAGTTAAGTCTGGTTTGATGATTAAAATACAGGGCAAGGAACCAGAAGACATAAACTCTATTTTCAGCGTTAGCACTGACTCACTGTGTGATGTTAAGCAAGTCACTTAATTTAACTGTCTCACTCTCTGCCTCACCTGTAAAATGAGGGAACCTACCTCACAAGTTCTCTGTGAGATTAATTAATTAAACATTTGCTGCACACTTAACATTTCTTGGATGTAAGGTGGTGGGAAATTTATTGTTAAAGACATACATAAACAGGATACAAGAGCAGAGCTGGGTGGTTTCTATAAAGGAAACTCATGTCTCTTTCATCTTTGAATTTTTTAAGCATGACAACAAAATAATTAACTACAGGAAAAACTGTGGGTGAAGCCCTTGAAAAGAGTTTATAAATTGAAAAAAAGCATAGCCACAAACTAGACAGACCAAACTATAACTAAGAATAAAAATACATTGTTATTCTTCAGTAGAGCACACAATTAAAAGACGAAGGTGAGTTTTTCTCTCTTATGATGTACAAGCAAATTTACATCTAATGGAAGTGAAAGGCAGCAGATCTAAATCTGGAGAAAGGAAATAATAATGTTTCTTTAAAAACCCACATTTTTTACTGAACACATTGCCACACAACATCGTTGGAACCAAGATCTCAGTGAATTCAAGAAACAAACGTTTATATTGAAATGTGAATATCCACTGTGATATTTTATGAAATGAAAGAGTTAAAAAATCCTCATGTTGCACAGTACAAGTCAACTAGTAGCTGATAGGCATTTAAAAAAATCTTCTGGAAGCCTGTTTGACAGCTGATCACTCTGGACTTACTTACAACTGTATCACGAGCACCTAGTACAGGTCTCTGTTGGAGGCAAAATCCCGGTATAGGTGGACTGATGGTTGCCTTTAGTACAGCAATCTTGACGCTACTGAGGCTAGACCAAGCAGCACGTGAGCACATCTTTAGCATCCTTCTACTCTTATCATAACTATGTTGTAGAAAACGGCAGGTTTGTTCTGTCATAAAATTAACTATGTCAGCAACAGAAGAGGGTCCAGCAACTTTTAGAGGAGTGTTTACCTCACCGTGCAGTTTAGCAGACCACAAAAAACAACTATTTTTACTAACATGCTGCTGTGACCCTATGAATGAGCTGATCAAAACCACAGTGAGCAAATTAAAAAAGGATAAAGTACTGTGATCAATGACATATTCAAAGGTTATGCGTTTCCTGTACAGTTGCTTGTGTCACCAAAGACTGTTTGGGGAAAGGACACAACTTATTTGCACTTTTCTGAAGCCAGTTATTCTTATCTTAAATATTCACAAAAATATCACTACTGCTTTCTGTTGGTTCCATTCAAAACAGAGTGAGGCCTTTATGTAAAACATGGTCATAAGTATTTTACAACTTTGGAATGAAGTTGGTGTTTGGTACTCTACCAGGGCAATGTGCACAGGAAAATTCAGATTTTCTATCCTTTTAAAAGCAATTTTCTAGGTTGATAAATAATTTCTATGATATCATTTGGTAGATATAAATGCAAGCCGATTATTTATTTTCATTGTAACATTTTTTACACTGCAAATTCTGGATCATACTAAGTTATTCATGCACTATAAATATAACTGTAAATATATTATTGATATATTTAGCAAATTTCTACTGAATTAGCATTGCAGAGACATCTGGACAAAACCTTAGGTCCTCCACCAGGAATAGCAGAGCCTTTAGCTCTGCGTTTCAGAACTAAAGACCAAGATGGAGAAGTGCAGAAGTAACAACAACAACAACACGGGTTATGTAGTACTAAAAAGAATCAATGACTCACTGTTTACTTGGCCTGTATGCTTTAGGGATGAGTGGAGATTAGTGCAGAAAACTAGCTCTTTTATTCTCCTTTTATTTTGCTTATTACTAGCTAGTACTACTGCATTCATTATGTCAAGCAAGATTAAGAATAAACAAGAGGTGCTTGTCATCCAGCGTTAATACAATGCCGTGTGCTCACACCCAGCTGCTTGGGTATACCTTTTAGCAGCTGTTTCTTCCTGTCTGGCCACAGTGAATGGGTATGCTCCCTTGCAGGGTACGTGTACCTTGGCCCTTTCCTACATCTAGCCCACACCTTTAATCCAGTCTCTGCACCCTGAAAGCCTCCCGCATTGCTGCTATCCCTTTTCTCACTCCAGCTGGGCCAGGAATCTCCTTTCTCTTCTCACTTAAGTGATGGAAAATGACAGCGAATTCTCCTTTCACTTGTATTTGTGTCCCTAACTGCACACACATGTAAATACATACAGAAGTGATCTTTCTCCGATGCAACTTTACAAGCTAGATAGATTGTTTGCTTTCTTAGCTGATACTCACTGTGCTTAAAGGGTCGTTCGTCCTAGAGCAGCAATTTCTTAAGGAGTATGAATAAGGCAAGCAGGCGGACGATGGCAGAAGCAGCTCCACTACAGTATTACAGACCAATTCATACGATGACTGTAGCTGGACTCCTCCTAGTGCCTCAGAAAGCTGCAAGAAAAGGGAAGGGCTCAGGATATGATATCATGCACTCATTCTAAAAACAAGGAAACTGTTGCAGATGTTTGAAAAAGTAACAGCTTAAAAATTCATGAATGGCCAATAGCAGAAAATTACTTCTCTGCTTCACCTTCCCTACCCTCTCCAGTGAAAAGTTTCAATAAATACAAATGACAAACTTAGAAAGCAATATTTACATCATTACTAGGACTAGCCTAAGAGGTGTATAACAGCCGAGCCACCTCAGAGCATTGCTTAGTGTTGCCTGGCATTGTCTGTTGTCTGTGCTTATGTCAGATCTTAAGCTTTGAGCTTGTTACCAGGTCTGTTCAGGCAAATACACCAGTCTCCAGCATAGCTGGCTCTGCAGCCGCAGTTGAGTTTGCGTAAGCAACAAGGACCCATGTGTATCCACTCTTTGGCAGTGCCCTGACTTGTTTATGGCCTTTTTCAGCGAAAGTAAAATCTTTTGAAGCATCTAAGTGAATTAGGAATCCAATTAATATTTTCTAAAGCAATGTAAGCAAACAGGCTTGTAAATCTCATGGAAAGTCAATGTGATTTTGCGCAGATTTGCTGTGGTAAGTTTTACTGCTTAGATCCCTTTCTAATTGCAAGCCTGCTTTAGAAATAATAATCCATTTACAGGGCTATATTATTATAAATTTATTTCCTAGGTCATCATTTACAGCCCTTAAAAAATAAATTAATAAACATTTGAAGCAAAGCAGATGTCCTAACTCGGCACAATTGTTCTTAACCTGGATTTAGCTTTGAAGTTTGCTGTTTCTATTTCAGATCCAAAGAGGCACCTGCATGCCTGGAAGCTTGTCTGTTCCTTCCAGCTTTATCAATTGGTCTAATAAGTCACTCATTTTTCTCTCAAGTTGTCAGGATATTTTTGTTTCTGTTATAATCCCATAAAACACTCTTAGAGGAAAATTTAGCACAGCCTTCAAGCACACAGCATTTTTCTGTTTGGAATTGCTAAATTCTCCTTTATGGCAGTCATTGTGCTTGCCTTTCAAATTTCTTTTTTGTGTTGAAAATTTCCTGTGATTTTTTTAATGTAATTCATCCCAGATTCAGCATTAAGGCCACCCGTGAGTGATATATTGCAGCTTACTCTAATTTTCAAGCTCCTGTATTGGCTTTTGGTTTAATGGCTTGGATTTTGGGGAACTTTATCATATTAAAGCAGTTTAGTAATTGGGCATTTTATGTTTCAGTATTTGTCAGTACCCTTCTACTGAGCTGTACAACAGGGTGTTGCTCTTGCAGCTCTATTGTTTAAACAGAAATATTTTGCTGCCAGATTTCTTGTTCTATGTGTGCCCTTTGTTACTGGACTTTCAATTTCAGGAACTTGTTCTATTTAAGAGGATAGTGGAAGAACAATACTTTATAATATAATATTTATTAAGCAGATGCTGGTATTATCAATGCTTATTTATCCAGTGGTGATGTGTCTCCTAAATAAACCAATAGTAGTAGTAAAATAAACTGGAAAGCAGAGCCATTTTCTTCATAAGATTCTAAGGATTTTTTAACTACTTGTACTTCTGAATCAAGGATCAATCATTTTTAGTTGTTCTGTGTAGTAAAGGGTAGTGACATCTCAAATTGGGCAAACATAAATTGTTTGTGAGGTTGAGGAGTGTGAATTAAGATCACTAATACATTCACTTTTGTAGAATTTGGGAAGTCCCTTCTCAAAAACTGGGATGGAGTTTACATTTACATTTCTGTTTCTCTGCTTTTGCCTTGATTTTTAGTAGTACTATAAAACCTATGTAGGTGATCACCTGGATTTGAGAAGATGTCCCACAACAGCGTAGACTTGTCACAGCTCCGGGTTTGATTTGGACATTTCGTGTATTCACACACTGGAATGCAAGCTATACTCTTAAATGTTCAAAGGAAGAGGGAGCTGAAACTGCTGCTTGCGACGAAGGGCGCAGAGGTACCTCTGGTCTGTTCCTACTCCTCTCCAGCCCCGCCCCAGGGTTACTCTACAGCACACATCTGGCTGCAGCACCTGGGTCATTGCTCAGCTCAAGCTCTGAGGAGGTGGGTACTGCCTGCATCGTGCTCCTAATCTCAATCTGCAGGAAATAAAACAGATGGTACCTTGGAATATTCCAACTGAGGATATTCTGAAGACAACACACACATTAGTAACCAGGCCTTGAGTCCAGACAGATGAAGCAAGCCTAGACTAACCACAGGCATGTTGGTGTTGATTCTCTTCTTGGTTCTCTACTGATTTTAACATCCATCTGACTTCATCCTGAATTACTTCAGTGCAAGCAAGATGAAAAGCAGACTAATTGTGCACAGCTCTGGTTTGTCTTGTTGTATTCCTTTTTCTTCTTGCCAAAAGACCATCTTTCTCTTAGATTCTTGTGTGTTGCTTCCTCTTCCTATTTTCCTTCAAGATTTAGTTAGAATTATGGAATCATGAAATAATTTTAATTAGAAGGAATCACTGGAGATCATCTTGTCCTCTACCCACTCAAAACAGGGCTGTCTTCAAAGTTAGGTAAGATTGCTTAATGCCTTGTGTGGTCCAGGTGTGAATATCTCCAAGGATGGACATTCCAGTCTCACTGGGCATCCTGTTTAAGAGTTTGACCACCCTGACTGTGAAGTCCATAGAAAGTGTAACTCACATTCCTCTGTGTATATATAAGATTGGGATGTTTCCCCACATTAACATAGAGCATCTAGTAGCAAACCTGTCTGGGGAAGTAGTTTGGAGCTTAGAAAAGAGGTGGGAGGGAACTACAATACCGGGAAATGAGGAAAATTCAAGATTTTAGTTTTATAGAAGGCAGTAGGAGAGACAGTGGTGAGCAGGAGTAAAAGGGATCATGTCAGGGAGGAAGAAAAGAAAGGGCTGTTTCACAGGTCAGGCAAGGTTGTGTGTGGGAGGATAACTTGGATGATGAGAAGGCAGCAGGACCATGACTAAAATGGTCACCACGTCCAGATTTGGGTACCTCTTACATCCGTAAATAAATCTTCAACAGTGTGCCATAGCTAAAAATATCTTGCCAGTTCTGGCATGAAGTTGATTACAGGAGCTTGCAGATCATTTTGCTTTCTTAGGTACCCTGTGCAATTTCAGTTGGATAGTACACTTCACATTTAAGACAGTGCAGATATTTTGGTCTGGTACTGTTCTGTTCCAGAGAATGTTGCCTTTTTGTGGAAAGAGGTACAGGTCCTGAAGCATACAAACACACAACACATGATATTTATACTGGAGTTTGTTTATAGATAACTTCAGTTTCGATCACAATTAATTCTCTCAGAGATCTCTGGACTAAAAGATGCTTTATAAATATATGCAAAGACTGTTCCTCATGACAATAGCAAAGAGTTGGAGCAGTGATGAGAAATTTTAGTAGTGACTATGAGGTATAAATCATTTTCCAACACTAATAAAAAGGAAAAACAGAAATTGGAGAAGAATTCCTTTCCTTTGCTGATTATTTAATCGATCAGGAAAATTCAGTGTGACTGTTAAAATTGCTCTCAGGTGTCCAAGAGCAACACTAGCAACAATTGCATTTTGCAGTAGCAGAAAGCAAGGAGGAATATGGATGTGTGTGAAAAGAGGGAAAAGATCTCCAAGAAGGGTGAGATGAGTTTGTGTTCCTAAGAACTAAAGTCTAGGTGATTTAGAATAGGAAATCACATTTAGTGATGTAAACATGTTAACTGATGGGTTCTCACAATACTGTTGTGAAGTAGGGAAGGATTATGCCTTGTTTTGACAGATGGAGAAACACGGACAGAAAAGGCTAAGTTCTTACCAGGATCTTTGCCAGCTTCTTTTAAAGTAATTTCCAAGGAAGATCTTTCCCTGCAGAAAACTTGTAGCTACAGACATCTCTCCAAGTTTCCCTTTCCTTCCTATGGTCATAGGTGTTGAAGCTACTGGCCTGGCCTTTTTTGGAGCTCTGACTGGATTATAATCTCAACAGAGAACAAGCAGAAACAACCTTTACTATATGATGACTCACCTTGCCAGAGGAAGATTAGTCAATGGAAATTTGTGTCTGCCTGTACTAGTTAGTAAATATGTACCCATCCCTGCATAAAGCCAGGGGCAAAGCATTAGGGCAGCGGGAGTGGAAGCCTGAGTTGAGTAGTCATAGCTTTTTTGCTGTTGGCACTCCAACGTCAACAGAAGTAAGAGCAGAGGAGTCCTAGGCTGATTTCCAGCATTGTAACAGACCTTACGCTTGAAGGATGTCAGATGCTGAGTCTCAGCTCTCCCATTTACCCTTTCTGCTCACGATCTGTGCAAGGCATACTCCAACCTTTCCCTAACACACGCTCTTTTCACCTAATCTTGGGTTAGTACACGACTGCTAATTTTTCCAAGATCTTTTCACAAGGGAAATTATTCAGTCTAAAGCTCATGTAACTTTAGATTCATTTTGCACTGCCCTATTAATCAGTAAAGTGCTAATGTGGTAACCAGAACCTTGTAGTAGCAAAGGTAAGTAGAGATTTTAGAAGTCATTACCTTCTCATTCAATAAACATTCGTTAAAATGCCAGCCCGCTTCTTTTTCTTCATTCCAGTAGTTGACCATGCTTGCATTAGGGTACTTCATATGGTCAGGTGTACCTTGGCTTTGCCATTCTTTCCGAGAAGTGTCTGAAATAGAGAGACTTGATTATTTGCCAGCTAAAACAAATTCAGTTCATTTTTCCCTAATACTGGTAAATGCAGTTTGAATGTTGTCAGCAATAGAGTTTTGGTACATCTGTGTTCACAACCTAAATATAGCCTTCACAAGAGGTCCAATAGGAAAATCCTTTGGAAGCTCTCTTCATTGCATCTTCTCTCTACAATGAACTCTTGTTGAAACAAATCTGGAGATAAATGGGACCTCAGCAATAGAACTTTGTGCCTGCTAGTGCACCTAAAACTTTGGGAGTTTAAAAGCTGCAAACTCTATCACATAAATAAAGGCTGCTAACACTTCTCTCTAAAGAAATACCTTCATTAGTCTTAATGATCCAGGGACTATCATATACTCAGTATGTTCACTACTCATTAATTGTAGGACATTAATAAAGTCCCTGCTTCCAGTGCACCTTGATGAAACAATAAACTCTGTAAATTCAACCCCCCACAACATCAGCCTGAACCACTGGACCCAATCTCTGTGTCCCAAGCTCCTAATGCAATCTGAGCAGTGTTTAAATAACTGTTCCTATATAATTTTAATGGCACATACACAGGCTGAGAATCCCTCTCTGAACCTTAGCATAGGATATGGACCTGGAACTGGTGTGTGAGAATGGGAGAACCCTTCGCTTGCTTATTCATGGTTTTCTTAGTTTCACCAAGGCCTACAAGCTTCTAGTTTAGCCTGTTCAGAGGGAAAAAGGAAGACAAAATCCACTTGTTTAGCAAAGGATTTTCTTTATCATCACTTCTTACCCTTAAAAAAACCTCCTGAGTTACGCATCTTTGCAAACTAACAAGTGATTTGTCTTTTCTCAGTCTGATCTCACTCCTGTGGCTTCCAGGTTTTATCAGCATCTCAGGTGAGACAGAATGCCTCCTGTTGCTCTCTCCAGATTATTTGTCTTAATATTTGGCAATGATCTGCCCTCATTTGCAGAGAAGTCTCTCTCTTTATATATAGGCTACCTCCTTTAGTCATATGCTCCAGCCAAAATACTCCAGCTCCATCTGCATAAATTGAATTAGTTGTTTTGTGGGGTTAGGATAGGAGTGAGGGACATTCAGAGATGACAGCCCTTGACTGCCTGATGTTGGTGTCTCAATTTTAGTTATTCCAGGAGAAGTCAAGCACTGTGCCTGGTCTGAGCAGCATAATGGACTGACATAGTCCACCTGGACTTTCTGTATGGACTAGAAAAAGACAGAATGGCAAACCTGATACAAACACAGGCTCACAATACAAAAACAGCTTACAATTCAACGCAGATATTTTTGCTTCTACAATGCACATCTCATCTTTTGTAATAAAAGCTATTGGGATGCCATGTAGTTATTGGTTAAGATAAGAACAAAGGAGAGAGAGGAAAACATGACTCAGAGTGGGTTACTTGTTAAAGTAACTCATTATTTAAGGATTAAAATAGGAAACACATTACAGAGGAAGGGAAGTTCTCCATTTAACTGTTCTTCACAGTTATTCTTAGTCATTGTAAGTTATCAGGTATCACCTGGTCTAGTTAATCACATCCTGAATTACCACGCATAAAATAAATGTGTTCATTGTGGGGAAGAAAAAATGTATAGTGTTGTGTTGTGTGATTTGTCCCTGTTTCTTGTCCATCTATCCTGTACCCCAGCTTCTCCTAATGAATGAGGATGTTACATCCTCCTGAAAATAGGTAGCAAATACATTTTAACCTGTGTAAGTTTCAAAGTCAGCTCACCTTTTCACAAGAAGATAGAAGCACAAAAATAAAATTCATCACAGATTATTCAACTCTTAGCTAAAGTAATTTCATATATTCAAATTGCATTTCAACCACTGAGAAAGTCTTTAATTTAGTCTAATTTTCACTGAATTGTCTACTTTGCACAGCAATGTACCTTTTTAAGCAGAACATCTTCATTTGCTATATTCTCTTGAGCCACTAGATGTCCCTCGTTCCTACATAAAGCTCCAGATATGCAAAAATCCATGATTGATCAGTGGGACCAAGTTTGGAACTCGAGCAGTGTGGACGCATGTTTGAGTTCACAGCATGCAGGGTTTTTCTGTAATAAATGCCGATCCTTTGAACCATGCTACTGGGTGTGATTCTATAAATCATGGCAATTCCAAACACTGATGGGCCAAACACACAACAAACCTAATTGTTTGGACAAAGTATATATGGCAAATAGGCTGAAGAGAACAGATGAAGATGGCCTTGAGCAAAACAGGCTACAAATCAATGCATCACAGAGTAAACTGGCTCATTCCATTCCCAACTATTCATTGACAACAGCATTTTCCATATACATATGTTATTACAGACTATTTTTGCTATTCATGAAGTAAAATGGCACAGTCTTTCTTGGTAGTCTGACTAGATCTTTTTTATTTAAAGCATACATTTGACAGTAGTCTAGTTGGGGTATGGGTGGACCATACCACTACGTGGATTTAGATAATTACAGACTAGCTGGGAACGGTCACTTCAGTATCAGACTGTCAGTGTTGGGCAATGTAAAACAGACCCAATACCAATAAAGACATTTGACTTACACTGGTGACGGTGAAAGCAAAGTCAAACACTGCTCTGAAGGAAACAAAATGTTTCACCAAGTAAATAGTGTCAGGAAGCTGCTTGCAACTGCCTATGAGCCGTACAACTCCCTTTTCCCTTCATGCACCCTATCTGCCTTTAGCAAGTTTCCTCTATACACACAGACCTGACCCCCATTAGTTAATTTATACCATCAGCACTTTGCAAGACCCTGCCACAGAAAGTGCTGCATCTCTAATTCTGGTTGGGAAACTCTTTCTCAGATTAGGACTCACTTCCTTGGTATTTTAAATTCATGGACTGGGAAGGGAAAGGTCACATCTAAGGCAAAAACTGGAGAAACCCTTCCTCCAGATTAGTTTTGCTTTTCAACTCACGTGAGTGGTGGCAAATTACATCTATATAAGAAACAGGACTCCAACGGCCTTTTTGCCCCACCAAAATGTTCATGGCAGAAGGTCATTTCTTTTCCCAGTTGTTTTCGAGATTGGCCCTGAAAAACAAGGGTGCTGCCACTTTTTAGTAAGGATACATACAGAGGGTTCGGCCACCTCAGTGTTACTAGTCTCCTAATATGAATGCCACTGACTGAATGATACAGATTTTCATTGGTAATTAAATATAAGATCATAGTGCACGCTCTCAATGTTATTTATGCTTTTAATGCCTGATGATTTCAGGGAGAGCATAAGCATCTAAATGCCTTTATGAGTCTTGGTCCTGTTCTTAAAAGATGAAGGGAAAAAATTATGCGGTTCTCAAGAACATATTTGTTTGTCCAAGGCATTGTCAAAGCACGGAGAGCTGGGAATGTAAGAACTAAAACCCACACAATATACTTATGGTCTTCTCTACTTGAGGCCTTTAACTCTTCTTCTGGTTCTCCCTCCCAGCTGTCCTCTGGAGCAACCGGTTGTTGAAGAGACGATGTATACAATGCATCAACCATTTCTGGCCCTTCAATTACTGCATTTTCTAGAGCTGCTCAGATCATAGTTAACAACAATCTTGCGATTAATATACTGTGTACTGGTGACCAGCTTCCACTAGGCCATCTACCAGTGATACCAGGGAGGGTCAAATCCAAAGCCCTGTGACCATCAATGTGAGATTTCATTGTTTTGAGTGGAATTTGTATGACATTGTTATTTCCACTGATGAAAGATAAACCATTTTGGGGCTAATAAATCTTACCGTTCCATATAATCCCTGCTGTTCTTTCTAATGCTTAATAGCTCTGCTTTCACCAGTTATCTAACTTAATCTGAAGCTGAATGTTTTTTTTTCATACGCTAATATATACATTACACAGAATCTCCTTTCCCCTCCTGCTTAGTCTCGTTGTTGGCCATCTTTTTAATAGGAAACTGAGAACTAAGAAATGGAGAGAACAGAATGACCTATTGAACCAATTTCGCTCCACAGTATAGCTGACAGGAAAACGGCCGCCTGAGCTCAGGGTTACAGGAACAGAAAACCAGATGTTTCTTGGCTACATTTAACAGATGTTATTCCAGTTTGAAACAACATTTTAAAATGCAGATCCCAAGAGTTTATGTATTTCCAAAGTATTCAAAGAACGGGAAAGTAGAAATGTCTTGCAAGTCTTCAAGTAGTGCCAAGCATCCCTTTTTTCTTTCTTTTTTTATTTCCCCCTCTCCTTTATTTTTCCAAATGGACTTCTCCAGTTTAGCATTCCTGTGGCTGATACATACACCAGAACATGCAGTGGTGCCTACATGCCTTAGATAATCAGATCGGGTAGATTAACACTGCCACAAATTTAGCATGTGACCTTGGGCAAATCACTTGATTTCCCTGGATCTCAGTTCTCCACTTGTGCTACCTAGAGCTTGTAAGCTCTCCACAGCAGTGCCTCTCTCAGCTCCCAGTATCTACAATAGCTAGTGCAAAGAAACCATAAATAAGAATATAGCCCTGGGGTATTACCATAAAATAGATTTTAAAAATTATGTTAACTACCAGCTATTCAGTAAATGACAACAGTACATAAAAGAAAGTGGGGGGAGACACAGGTTCTTTATAGGGTAATTGCAGGCCATCCTGTCAACTGCGGATGCTGTAAGTCCCAGCATAAAGTTGAGGGATGGAAGGGCAAAAGTGTGAGAAGACAAAGAGTTTCCATCCTATTCTCTGAATAGATTCAGGTTGCTGTGTTATTCAGCCATAAAAGCCCATCCTTAATTTGGAGCATCTTCCCAGGGCAACCAAATTATGCTAGGGCCACGATGACCCTCAGAATAAGCCAAAACCAGGGAGGGCAGGAAAGGTATGCTGAAGCGTTCTTACCCTAAGCCTGCCAGGTTTGCCTGGGAGTACATTTAGCACACGTACAGGAACTCTTCTGTCAAGGATCACAGAATTAGTGTGATATTATTCTCATGCTACAAACAGAGAAAATGACAGCATACAAGTGATAACCAAAAATATAAGTTAAAAGATCCGAAGTTCATGGAACTGCATTTCCCAAGAATAAACTTTAGCCCACATTTACACAATTTCCTTCTTCCAGTTATGCCAAGTAAATCACAAGAGCTGGCTGTGACAAAACACTCTAAGCACTTCCTTCCCTGGCTGAAACCAGAGATAGGCTACCAGCCCCAAAATAGAAAATTCCTCAGCTTAAATTGATTACTCGCTCTCTTGTTGGCTTTGGTGAAAGTAAAGGTGGAGAAGATGACTTTGCTGAAAGAGTTCTTGAACTTATCAGACTTCCCTGATATTCAGAGTACTGTACAGCTTTGGGGTCGGGGGAACTGAACCTCTTTATAAGGCAGAGGGGTATCACCATTTATACCGACAGAAAAGGAGCAGAAGCACAAATTTCATGAAGATATTTCCCTGATGTTCAAATGTATTTGCAGAAATTTCCTGGTATTCTCCCATACCCTGCATTGATACATAACACATGTACGCTATATCAAGCCAAACCTCTTATCTTTATCAAGGAGTTATTGTGGACGTGATTCTATTTCACTAGAGACCTGCGATAATCACAACATTTTAAAAAATAAATGTAGTCCAAAACTGATTTCTTCTCAGAAAACGAAATACATTCTGAAAAAAAAAAAAATTACTTTCACAAAATGATTATTATATGTGAAAATAATTGAGCCATTTTTCAAATATTTCAAAATAAAAAGCGTAATATTTTGGATTAGAAAGGATTGAAACATTCTCCAAACATTTTAAATACATAGACTGGAAACTTTAAAACAAAGACTTCAGATGTCGACTTTTGGAATGAAGATAGTTTCTTGGTTTACAGCCAGCCATAGGAGAATTTTCTTGTATCTTTATAGAATAGCGTGTATAATATAGCAGCCTTAAGGGTAAGAACACTGGCATGTAAAAGCATTAAGGTCAATTATTAGAATTTAGTGTAGCCTGTAACAACACAGAGGAACTAAGCTGGGTGCTCTTGGTCTTTCATGGCCACAGCTCTACGTCTGCTCCATGTATTCAAGTTTCATAAATTGTTCAAAACTTTATCGATAGAATTAATAGCCAAAATATCGCTTCTCAACATCTGGTTTGTATTCTTCTCCCAGTTATGCTGGTGCAACTCTAAATAAAACTGAATGCCTTACGCGAAGCCACTCCAAATTTATGACGGCATAAGGAAGAGGTGAAGTTGGTTCGTCTTTAAAAGATGTCTGTATTTGCAGCCAAATAAAATCACATGCAGTTACATACTCTGTGGCACCAGAGTGCCATCCAGCGGTAGTTCCCAAATCTGTGTTCGCCGGAGACACCCCCGGAGAGGTGACTAGTAGGCGGTACTGGTTATATCTACCAATCTGAGAGATGCAAATCCAAACTCCCGACTAGCTATCGCTAGGCTGAGAGGAACATTTCTGTTAAAAATTAATAACTTTTTTTTTTTTAAATCAGTTTTCCATACTGAAGTAGTTTAGACAATGAATGTAGATTGTTGCTTCCTTGATAGTAGGAATGTGCTGAAGTGGGAGGCTCCTGGGCTAGCTAGACTCGGAAGCAGTACGTACCACCATCTTACCATTTGTTGCATCTCAGCTAATAAACTCTGCTACTTTTCAGCCTTCTCTGGCGGCATGGCATTACCCAGTTCTGATAGGAACACGTCAATGCTAATTGGAGCATCCTTGTACAGAGTTTCACCACCTGCTCTAGACGTCCTGTGCAGGGTCACAAATGAGAGTGATCAAGCCTTGAAGCTGGTTTCAGGTGCATACTGATGCACCCAGATGTCAGTGTGACTACTGATATCCCTGATCTGCAAAGAACAAGCCCTGAACTCAGACCTTTCACTTCCTGGATAAATGCTTTACCTGCTCTAGTATTTCATAAAAATGTCTTTTTCGAGGGAACAGGTACAGTTGCAGTTGTGAAGACTCAGTCCCACTGGCATCCATTAGAGGGGTTTGAAGATTACCTCTTGAACTGAGCCGCTCTGGGGACTTGTACGGAGTAACACATAGTTTTTAGTTCCTGATTGAGTTGAGATGTGAATGAATGCCAAGCTGCTTAGCCCTGGCAGATCTGGGCACTTACGGAGAGGCTCTATACAGCAGAGTAGCTTATGTAAAAACATGTAAGGTGGCTTGGGAATTTAGGCATGATGCAAGGTCAGACACAGCTCACTGGGGTTTTTCACCATCTCTGTTTTAGATTTAGGAGCTCAAATTCTGCCCTAAACCCTTATTTTTTGGACTTGGCCTGCAGCCAATAAAATAAATTCTGGTTAAAACCCCATGTATTTCATGCAGATTTTACTGATCTACCTTATTCCCTGCCTCACCCTCCCCCCCATCTGTAATGTTTTCCTTTCTAGTTAACTATCTCTTGCAATGCAGATGCATATGAATGATTATGAATGATTCATGGATTTGTTTGGCCTGATTGCCCACAGATTAAAACATTTTGTATAATATTCTTGTTAGTGTTCTACATTCATCTTATTTCTGAACAGAAATTAAATTATCCGGGGTTGTGGGGTCATCATTGCAGATAATACTTGCAAAGCAGAGCGCTCATCCTGATGAGCAGCTGTTTCTGCAATGCTCTCTTCAGGAGATGCAGAAATGGGAGAAAGGATACTTTTATTTCTAGGTAAAATTCCATTTTGATGCATCTCTTGCACTAACATGTGAGATGAGATACCAAAGATTCAACTTGCTCCTATGAGCAATACAACAGTGAAGTTTCTCTCTCTAACCTCTGTAAGAGACCAGTGGGCTGCATATAAAGAAACTGATAATTTTCCATGATTTCTATGGTCTTCTACTTCTTCTACTTCACGTTTCACTCTGTTCAGGAATGATCAGGTATGCACTGAAATGGTACAAATAAACTATTTTACCTAGAATTGGCCTAGCCCATGTAGTCATTTCCAAAATTATCTGACATATTAAGGAGCATGGAAAAGAAATTCTACACAAAAATTATCAATTGAAGAATAAATACTTGGATGCTGAAAATGAGACTTATTCTTCAGGACTAAAATGAATACAATTTGACCTATGAATTTAGTGTAGTACAATTGCTTTGAGACTATGAAAGTAAGACACCAGTAGATCAGCTCTTTGTATATTTTGTAATAATCCTCATATTATAGGTATGAAGTACCATGAAACAAAGGGTCATTTAAGTTTCTTAGTTCCATAGCAGATAAGCCACAAAAATATATCCTCAGACATTTTCAAAGAAGTCTGATTCCTTCTGTGCTAATGAAACCCACGCTGCCATCCACAATTCATTCAAAATTTAAGAAAAACACTTCCAAGTCCCCCACTTCAAAACAAAGCAGAACCCAAAAAGCTTATTACCAGAAACATAGATATTATTTGGTATCATTGGGATTGATACTGTTTCCTTGCATTTGTCCTGTGAAAGGGGACAAATCTTTTGCCAGTCTTTTCTCGGGTGAGCTGCCTTCTCCTAGGTAAGATTTTATTGCTGGCTCCTGTGCACAGGGAGAGCAACCTTATCTTCTTGGAATGTGAGCGCTCTGTCATCGCAAAAGGCTGCAGTGGGCAGTTGCAGCGACAGGATTAATACTGACTCGTTTTTCAAGCGAAGCTTTGGAGCAAAGGTGGGATACAGAGAAAATCACAATTTACATTTTCTGAAACATTTTCTGAGGGTTGCTATTTAGGAAATAAAAAATATTGACTGGGGGGGGTGTCTAAATTTAGTGAAGCTTTGATAATTTTCAGATTGATTGGATTAGAAATGAAAGGACAATTGGCATAATCGCATCCATCCAGGGTGCAGACCTCAAAGGATGAGCCAAAACAAAGTGCTCCCTGCAGATACATAAGGATCTGCCACCTCCCGTTTCTAGTGTGGACAGTATAACGACGGAAATAATTAGTTAATCTTTTGTTTAAATAAAGTGTTTGGGAAAAAGGCTAAAAATAAACACTGATTCATTCCTTGTCAGGGAAGTTTCTCCTGTCAATTATCACATTGTTACTGCTGTTTTTAATCTAGTCAGATGGTGAGATTGGCAATCCCTTCTGCAGGGGCTTCTGGGTGTTATTTTGTAGAGAATCTTGCTTGAAGGACTGATTACTGCTTTTATGGGAGCCAGTGGGAGTTTGGCCACAGTCCTTCACGCATGTTAATTTGAGGGACTTCCAAATGTTAGCTAATGATCTCAGAGTTCTTTTTATGAAAAATGTGTGGGTTTGTTTTGGGGTTTGGGTTTGGGTTTTTTTTTTTAATTCCTAGCAGGAGGCAATTAAGAGGGTCTGGGGAAAGTTCTGTGCTGTAGTTCTGGACCAGCCTCTCAGTAACACCTGAAGTCCCAGCATGAAAATTCAGAAGCATATATTGGTACCATACTCGGATATATTATACATAATATATTATAATTGCAGGTATTCATATTGTTCATATAGTCCAGGCCACATATTTTGCATTGCTGTGGACTGGGTGTATCTATGGGCCTCCACTTATGCTAACTTGAAAAAACAGTTACCCTCTTTCTTTTTTAGGAGCAATACTAAGGAAAAAGTAGTAGCCGCCACCCCAAAGCAGGAAAACATGGAAAACAGAGGCACGTGTGGGTGGGGGAGTTTCATCCCTGACTGTTTTATGAAGCCTTATGGAGCTGTAAAAGAGAAACAGAGAGGGAAAAAAAAAAGCAAGCCCCGTGGAAGCTGAAGCAGGTGAGCAGAAAGCCAAGGACGCAAGTCCAAGCAAGCACTGGGGCTGTGGCCCTGAGGCGAGCGTACAGAGAGGGATCTTTGGGCTAAATGCTAACTTAAAAGGGCTTGGAACTGAGCACAGAAACAAACAACCGCTATAAAAAAAACCCCAAATCTGATTCCTTTACAGAAGTGAAACACACATGTTGATCTTCAAGAAGGCCATTTAGTTTCAGTGACCCCACGCAAAAAATCCAATCCCAACAACAACAACAACAACAACGAGGAAAAAAAGTTTGTTTCTGGCTGCGTTCAGGCCAGACGCAAGATTTTATACGTTCCCCGTGAGTAACGGGGCTACGCCACGGCAGTAGACGGCTACGGCACATTCCTCCCGGCAATCCTCACAACTGCTCGGCGCAGCCTCCCGCCTCCAGCATCACCCGCTTCCCCGCACGGGGACCCCGCAGGCGGGCGGATCCGGCCCTGCCCCCGGTCACCCACCAGCTCCTCCCGGAGCCCGTC
>NW_009224656.1:31651-37338 GCF_000690835.1 Fulmarus glacialis | reverse complement strand
ATCTCAATCCATGAATTTTACTTTTTTCTTCCCAATTCTCTCCCCATCTCACTGGGCGGGGGCCAGAGTGAGCAAGCAGCTGTGTGGTGTTTGGCTGCCTGCCGGGTTAAACCACTACAATCGGATAGTGTGGGACCTGAGCGTGACATAAATGGTATGGAATAAGGGGTGGAGAATGTGGGGTTAAACCACAACATCTGCCTAGCAATAAGTTATGATTCTCCTACCACGTATGTTCTTTCATTCACGTGTATTCTGTTTCTTTCTTGTAACATTTACATTCATACTGCACAGTAACCTGGCATTTATCTTTCCATTATTAGCGAAATACAAAACAGCAATATATTTCATTAATGAAGGGATCTGTACAGGAACGCTCTTTGCGTTCTCAGTTTTCACCTACAAATTATTCTTTTGATAAAATGATGTCTTTGTAAGAAGAAAATATGCTTCAAACCTTGTGATTACAATGTAACAGAAACTTTATTACAGTACTTTAATCACATCATCTCCAGAAACTGAAGCTACTCCAACACATTCTGTTATAATCGAAGAATTCCAATTCTTGGTAATTTTATGTGGCTAATACATTTCATCTACGTTCATCTCCAAATAGAGCTCCAACTAACTTTCTTCCTTTCCATTTTGCTTAGATCTGCAAATAATTAAAATTATAAAGCTTCCTTACAAAAAGAACAAAAATACTTTGGTAAATGACAGTAATAAAAGACCACCTATAAAAAGGTTAGAAAAATCTCAATGGACAAATTCAGTCCTAAAATAGTGATACTCCTATAGCTAATTAAATTACCAGAGAAATCTTCACCAGCTTTTGCTGAGGCTATCATTCAGATTGGTTAGGTCATTCTTCTCGAAGGTCCTTTAAAAGGGTGTTCAGGGGATCCCACTTCACTTACTGACCTCCCTAAGAATTACAGAAAATTACTGTCAACTAGAACATACAGGAAACATAATTTTCTAATTAAGAATAAAGAAAGCAAGAAATTGTCAAGCACAGCTGTAGTGTCTGGATATCTGAAACTGCTAAAAAAAGAATAAGAAGGAAATGCTCAAACATAATTTTAGTACTCCAAGAAAATACAGCTGATACAAAATAATAATAAATAGAATTTCAAAACAATGCTTATACTTCTGGCTGCAACATTGAGCACATAGAGACAGATAATTAAAGCAAATAATTTTGATATTCAATTAACCAATTAGACAGTATCCAGAGAATTCACTAGTCAAACAGAACCAGCAGCCAAATAAAGACTAAGTTAAAAAAAAAGTATACTTGGAATAATGGAATAAGCTTCACACGTGTTTTTTTGCTACTGAATTTACTGGGAATATACTGCTTCAGTCAAACAGTACTTTTTAGAGTCAATCAAAAAAATCATACTCAGATGTTAGGACAACCTCTTCTAGGCAGAATCCACTTCAAAGCCATGTTACATATGAACATTTTCATAGCTAAGAAGCAGAGACAAGGTCCACTGGGATTCTTCACTAATTCCAAAAGCTTGCTGGGCCCTATCTTTCAAGACCCAAGAGGATATGAAGAAAAGAAGTTAATAGGACAGAATTAATTTCTGTTATTGAAAAATCGAAATACAATTGTCCTGGTTTCAGCTGGGATAGGGTTAAATTTCTTCCTAGTGCTGTGTTTTGGATTTAGTGTGAGAAGAATGTTGATAAAACAGTGACGGTTTTAGTTGTTGCTAAGTACTCTCCTAATCCAAGGACAGATCCCATGCCTACTGACTGAGCTAGGTACACAAGATGGGAGGGAACATAATCAGGACAGCCAGCCCAGCTGGCCAACAGGGTATTCCATACCATGTGACGTCATGCTCAGTATATGAATGGTAGGCGTGATCCAGGAAGTAGCGATTGCTACTTAGTTATCGGTCAGTGCGGGTAGTGAACAATTGCATTGTGCATCATTCATTTTGTATATTCTATCATTATTATTATTAGTTTCCCTTTTCTGTTCTATTAAACTATTTTCATCTCAGCCCACGAGTTTTTCTCACTCTCACCCTTCCGATTCTCTCCCCGACCCACCGGGGAGGGAGAGTGAGTGAGTGGCTGCGTGGGGTTTCGCTGCCTGCCAGGTTAAACCACGACAACAATATAGGATGACACTACAGGAAACAAAGCAATTCAACTCCACCGAACAGCAAGTATAAATTAATAAAATGCACAAAATCTTCATTTTAAAGCCACAGTACTTTTGGCATTTTGGTAAACAATAGATTGAAACTGATGTCCCATTAAAGTCACCTGGACAGGTCTAGGATTTTGTTCTGCAGCATTAGATAAGAAGACTAACCAGGCTAGTAGAAGTTTATTACAGCAGTATAACATGCATTCATTTAGAACTACTACACAAAAAAATTGTATTTATAAATGTACAGGTTGTAGCTACTAATTTTATGATACAAATGGAGGCACAGAGTAAGTCTTAGCAGCTATTTATCTTTCAACAAAAGCAACGTTACCATAAAGTATTATTTGTGATCCTTAGATGCAGGCAAGATTCTTGTTTAAGGGTTAAAATTTTTCAAAAAGTAGTCCAGAAAAAAAACCCTGAAACATGATTCTCCTTCTCCTATCTAAAATGGATCTCAAGCTTTTGAATTTATCTTAGCACGGGTACACCTTATTTAAAAAGCTTAACTGCTTAAATGCAGCAAAACCGCCACATACATTCATGAAAAGTCTCAAGATACTTGGATTTACAGAAGTGAATACACTGCCCTATATACTTCACGCATTTGACCCAACTTAGATATATGACAAAACGAATACTCAGATCTGACTATGGCAGCCAACACACAAACCAATTCATCATCAGTAGACAAAGCATCTCAAAAATTTCACTGCTGACAGCCTGAAAGTCTTTGCAAGACTGACACTAAGAAGGTATAAAAGAGTTCGGAAATTTGTAGAAATATAAACTGGAACACACAGCTTACAATGTTCTCATGCGAAGAACAGTTCAAAATATACACAAGGAAAAAGGGAACATCAGAAAGGGTTATTTCAGACTCATTGCTCTAAATGATGCAAAATGAACTACAAATTATTTTCGTGGCAAAGCACTGTATTCTAGCTTGGTATTATAAGATATATCCCCTTTTTAAAAAATTCAATAGATTTCTAATACTGCCCACTGCTATTAACATGTTAGTTAAAGATGGTTTTACTTTTAATTATCTGTACTGACAGTAAGAAAGGACACTACTTCCTACTTTGCATCTAGAAAAACAGTGGGGGGAAAAAAGAAGAAACTATCAAAATAATCTTACTAGACTTCTTCATGCAGACAAAAGAATCCCGCATAATTCAGGACTCTCAAGAGACGTCTTGGAAACTTTCCAATGTTAAATACTGATTTTAATTTCCTTAATGTGGGCAGCATCCTATGTCTTCGTCTAGCAGAATAGAAAAAGTCTTTTCTAATGAGGGAACATAACAGGCAAGGACACAAGACCCAATACAGTGAAGCACACAAAGTGAACCACTTCCATTTAGTTTGATTGTGCTGAGTTAGTTGCCTCCTTAATGTAAGTTAGTAGCTGATAAACTGTGATCACTTTTAGATACATTATTTATGTCAGTTCTTCAGGCAAAAGCAGGGCATGTTTGGAGCAAGAAAGCTCACTTTTATATTGTTCAAAGACCTGCCTATCTTAAAAAGAATAAAACATATTAGCCTACATACTTTTCATTTTATGGCTTTCACCGTGCATTCAATGGGAAGCTAGGACTTTATTTTGGGTCTTAAAGGACGCACTTGAGGGCTAAAGCCCTCAAGCAGAAGATGCAACATAAAGCCTTTGTGAAGGGTACGACCAGCACAAATACTTAAGAGTGCACATGACAAATTCAAATCCTCTAGCACCCAACATTTTGTTACTAAAAAGTTCTTAGGCCTCATTCTGCAGATAAATCTTCAAAAGTAATAAAATTTAACTGGTGGAGACAACCTGAAAGAAAAACTCAGTGATGCGAACTCTGCCCTTCTTAAGCCTGAGTGCAGTCTTAGCTCTGAAGTCCATCACTGTCAACTTCAGTCACTTAACCACGGATCATTTAGTGAATACATGGGGTATGAAATGGCAATGAAACAGACTCAGCTGGGAACTGGAGATGCTGGGAAGAAAATGCAGAGAAAAGCACGAAGCTGCACGAAGGTTGTCAAAAAACAACTACCAATGAGAGAGAGGAACAAGAAAATTTCTTCATAGCAGTCCACACGTGGCTGTGCTTTGTATCTGTGGCGAAAACAGCGGTGATTACACACCAGTGTTTTGGCTATTGCTGAACAGTGCTTGCACAGTGTCAATGCTTCCTTCTCCCCGCCACTGCAAGTAGGCTTGGGGGTGGGAATGAGGTTGGGAGTGGAGATAGCCAAGACAACTGACCCATACTGCAGGATGTCACACTCAGCAATAAATCCTCAGGGAGATGAGAAGGAAGGTGGGACGTTTGTGGTTATGACATTTCTCTGTCCAAGCAACCACTACGTGTGGTGAGGCCCCGCTTCCCAGGAAGCGACTGGACATCTGCCTGCTGATAGGAGGGAGTGAATAATTCCTCTTTTTGCTTTGCTTGCGCACACAGCTTTTACTTTCCCTATTAAACTGTCACTATCTCAATCCATGAGTCTTCTCGTCTTCCTTCTATTTCCCCCCAACCCTGAGAAAGAGAGGAGTGAGCGAGAGGCTTGGTGGGTGTTTGGCTGCTGGCTGGGGTCAGCCCACCACAGCCCTGAAGGTACTGAGCAGATATTACTACGTAAGTGTTTAATTATTCTTCCAAAGACTGTATCTTGTCAGGAATAAAGAGGCATACAGATCACAAAATAATTTTCTTTAAAAAAGAAGAAGGAAAAAAAAAAGAACAAAAAACAAGTCACCTGTTGCGTAACTATGGAGGATAATTACACAATTAAAGAATATAAGAAAGCATTATAAATTTTGCTCTGTGTACTAAAGTAAATGATGTACACAAGTTTTTAATAGTTCTTCAGCCTGCAGTGACAGTGCATTCACACTGCTCCTTACATTACTATGTAAACTTTGAGTTTCAACAGCTATTTTTTAAATGCCAGAAGAGACCACTTCATATTAAATATTATAAAAATATTTTTTTATTTTTAAAAAGATCTTGTAAGAACCCCAAACCGAGACTAAAATGTAATAAAAACCAGTTAGATCTTACTCCTAGTAAGATAGTATTGGGAAGGAAACTATGAACTTGTCCAGAGGTCTGTACTATATATCTGCTTTCACCAGTTCAACCTGTGTGAAAAATTTCTTCCTGGCACCAAATCTAGTCATTAGGTTACTCCTGAGAGTGCAAAGATGACCCATCAACCCAGAATCTGAGAAATTAAGGCCAAAACATTCTGCCGACCTCATCTCTAGATGTGGTAGATTTCCAATGCTCGGTGTCTTTCTAAGTGCCTAAGTGTGGTACAAACAAAAAGTCAAATCCAATGGTATAAAAAATAAATCTTTCTTACCTCTGCCACAGTAGGAATGATACTTTGAAATGAAGGACCTCATACATTGTCTTTGACAAAAGGTTTCTTCAGAATATTGTCGTGGTTTAACCTGGCAGGCAGCCAAAAACCATGTAGCCACTCGCTCACTCCCCTCCCCCCCCACGGG
>NW_009224656.1:0-31367 GCF_000690835.1 Fulmarus glacialis | reverse complement strand
CTTGAGCTGAATGTCCTTGACTAGCAGGGTACTTAGCAACAACTGAAAACATCATTGTCTTATCAACATTCTTCTCATACTAAATCCAAAACACAGCAGTAGGAAGAAATTTAACTCTATCCCAGACGAAACCAGGACAGTATCCACCCCTTATTCTATACCATTTATGTCATGCCTAAGTCTCATGCTCCACCGACTGAGCCGAAACCAAGACAAACATGACTTTGCTTTTATTTTTCAGAAGAAGAACATTTAAGTTTCTGTGTTTACAAAAAAAGCACATAATCTGATAATCTGAATGATACACTTTTCTAGGTCTGTATTTCAAAAGGACAATCTTCCAGAAGTTTAAAAGGTACACACACTAACTTGAAACAGATGCTGGTGTCTCATTTTTCTCCTTACACTTATTTACAGAACAGATACCACCATTTAGCTCTTCACTTGTATCAAATGAGATTACAGGTCAGGAACCTGAACTTTATAATGGAAAAAACCCTCAGCTATTGATCTCACAATATGTGTAGCTGTACGCATTATAATTGCCATATGGCAATCCAATACAGTTCCTTGTAATAGAGCTGGAATTCTTTTCAGAATCCAAAGGCTAACATGTATACTTAAAACAAGTATAATCTAACTTATTTCAGTTAAAAATTGGAAGAATTTTTACAGGGTATAAAGATATTCTGGTCAAAAATCCAGGAAAAGTCTTTAGAGAACACAATAATTACCTCTACTCTCCCAGGTTTGAGCCTACCTTTTTTAACCTCAGTTTTCAGTACAAGGCAACACAATTGTATGTTACCAATAGAAACTGTGTTTCGAGGCAGCTACTGTAAAGTGTAAATCCCTTTTACCCACCTTGACAAAGGTTTTTTGCCAATTAGAAGCCAATAAAGCTTCAAACAAAACTACTTATTCCAAAGCAATTTGCAACAGTTAGCCAGCAAAAATTCATCTCTTAAAACTTGAAATCTATTACTTGAACTAGAGCCTCTTAAGTAGTTCTGATTTTTATAAAATATGTTTTCACAGAACTGTCCTTTTGTCAAGTATGTATTTTTAGTTTCAGATTATGCTTTGTTTTTGAGCACACTAATTTATGCATACTCAACATTAAATATTCATTAATATCTTTAATATGCAGATAACAGCTCTGTGAAAGCATGTATCATCTTTTACAACATAATCAGTTAAAAACTATTTTACCTGACAAATGAAACTAAATTAATAATTCAGACTGCTCCACAATACCACAATCAATGCAGCAGCTTTTAACCCAACTGAGAAAAATACTTTGTAAGATTATGATCTTTCAAATCAGAGATGATTTGTGGTTTGCACCAGACATACACTTACATATATACACACATACATATATATAAAAGAAAATTCTTGCAATTGGGTAAGATGGTCATGTAAGAAAACAAGAACACCCCAAATGCCCTGCAAAGCAAACATACCATTGGTTCTTGAAATTTAATCTTTTGTTAACACTGTAACACTGGAAATATCTTGTGAAAAATCACTAGCCACCGTCTGCGCCATTCTGATATGGACTAATCCTGCATTCTGTACGGACAACTATCTGTTTCTGGGACATCTGTTCGGGCTGCGATTAACTGTCACCAATGCAAAGAAAACTGGCTCTTTGCACAGTCATTTGTATCTAACAGGTCTTATATGACAGATCCAGAATCACATGAAAGCTGATCGTAAGCTTTCAGTGCTAGTTAGATAAATGAGCAGTTTAGCCATTTCATATGGTGTGAAGAAATAAATTCAGCACATCAGAGACACTTCTGTGCAATGTTAGCTCAAATAGTTCCACATGATGAACCCAGAAACAGGAATGTATGGTGAGGATACCTGAGTGATCCTGCCTGGATTCAGGCTGATTCACACAGAAGCTCTCAGATGGTTCTGCATCATGCTCTGTCCTGAGGGTGCCAAACCATGGAATCAACTTGTATGTAGCCCTAAGTGCATTCACGCTAATTGTCCTGTGATACTGGAGAGGAGAGCAAAGGAACTCAATAACACCTGCAGAATTCAGCTTGCTCCCCAAGACAGGCTTATTGGACACAAGTTCAGCACTGGCCAGGCCAGATCCAGAGTGACTATACGTGCAACAATCGAAGTGTCTTTTCAGCATGGTTGGAGAATCCATTTTACTTGGGTTTTTCATCATTTCCATCCCTTGAAATATCCCAGGATTCCTAGTGCTCCAGATGAAGTACCTATGCTGTGCTCAGCATTCTCAAAGAAAAACCTCTGCCTGGAAAACGACATGCTCAGTTTTGCATCAGATCAAATTGAAATTTGAATTAACATACCTAGTCTACCTTATCTCACAGCCCCTGGTCTGTCCGTGTTTCTAGCCTCACCATAGCATGTCTTTTCTTCTCCCACAAGCCTCTAAAAACTTTTTCTCCCACTGTAACCTCCCTGAACTGTCTAACCATTAGTCTCCATAGCACCTATTTCAGCCACAGTGAGTAAAGAATACACTATTTATTTTTGATTTTGTTAACTAAATTCAGTTGGTCATGTGCTTCTTCATATGCAAGGTGTTGTTGAGCATTTGATTTTTTTTCTCCAATTTTTATTCTTTACTTCAGCTGATCCTCATCCTTCTAGCTGGCTGTTCTTTTCCACTGAATCGTTACTGAAAGTAAACTGCATGCCCTTGAGGCAGGTATTTTTCAGTCTACCTACAGTGAAAAGCATCTAACACTTCTGAAGTTCTCTGAAACAAATAAAGATGCTAGGATACTCTACCTCCTAAAGCCTTCATTGAAAATGATGCAAATCACTTCTACAAAAAAGCTACACTAAACAAAATGTTGCTTACAAACCAAATGGTTTAGTATGAATTTAGCAATATGTAAAACAAACGGTATAGCAGTTTTTATGGGGAGCTCTTGCAGTTCTTATACTCTTAGGCACCATCATTGTGTATTTAGTGCGACTGCACACTGTATACTGGTACATTTCTATATTTAATTTAATTTCTGTCCTTCCAGAATGCGATGTCTTTTCTTCCAATTTGTGACTAGCATAAGCAAGCTTATGTACCTCAAGAAGTAATACAATTTGTGGGCTACAAATCATCTGTGATGATGGCTATTGTTTAGATATAGAGCAGTCTTTTCCAAAACAACACTACCAGAAAAAAGAATATGAAATAATTTTTATAGGCTTCGGAAGGAATGTCTGATGCAGTATGGTGAAGCTAAGCTAAACCAAGTCCTCCTTATGGAGAGAATGAATCAAGCACAAGAATTAGCCTTAATATACTGGCAAACCTTTTACTTTCAATCGTGTAATTGTTGGTATCCGCATATTTGGCATCATTATAATTTGGCATTATTGCTACAGAAATATTCTATGGCAACTCTGCAGCATTGAAATAAGTTTGCTGTATACCTTTTGCTAATTTATCAATGCGCTTACTGCAATGGACCATGTTTTGGAAATTGTTTATTCCTAAGAAGAAAACAACAGCAGGAAAACCACTCTCATTGCTTGATAGAATACAAGAGTACACCATGCTTCTATGTAATATAATTGTTATTAATGAGGCAGTGCAATAGCTAAAGCTATGCTAGTATTCCCAGAACACACTATCTTTTTCAGAGTGTATTTTTCATTTTCAGAAATTCCGACATGGCATTAAAAATTTTCTACAGAGATAAAATTAAAATGCCACTGATGGAAGTTCTCTGAAATATGGCTGGACATTTTTTCTGCTATCAAATGATAAAAATATAATAACTTCTGTAATTTCAGATTCGTTTTAAAAATACTTATAGAGACTAGTTAATTGTAACTATGTTTATGATGTACTGCCATGTCCACTCAGGCTACACTTAGTACAAAAGTAAGGAGCCAAACATGAGAGTGAAAATCTGTCTCTCCTAGAACCAACCAAGGCCTAAGGTCGACCTCAGGGTACATCTTCAGACTTTGGTTATCCAATGTTATCAGCACGCAGGTCACCCAGGCACAATTACTAGGTAGGATGTCCCATTCATTGTCCGAGCATTACTGGGTGGAAATTAAAATGTACTCCACAGAATTAGATATGTTAGTTTCTCAGGAAACACTGGAACCACTAGATACATAGTTTGCATTGTACTTTTGCTATTTGTTACCATGCCCATTTTTTAACCCAGGAATATCCCCAGTGCTTTGTGGAAAGAGGGTTGTACATAACTAGATGGGCAGGCTGTTCCTAGTGCCTAAGAAGTGCTCTGTAAAATGACTGCTGTCAATTACTTTTCATTACAGAATTGGAAGAGAGAGCTGGAACTGAGGTCTCAGATTTGCCTATTCAGAATTAAACAAATAAATATTTGTATTAATATCTCTTACAAATTCCCCCACATAAATGGTACTGCATAGTTACTGAAGCTGATCTTAATTAAATAAGAATCAATACATGCTTCTTTCCGTGGTACTGGTCATTCCCATCCTAGCCCTCACAAATATTTTAAGAGTTCATATATCACATAGGAGAACATTTACTTTCACAGTTCTTTATTTTTTGAATGGTGTTTCAGATTCTGCTGCTGAAAAAGTAGTCCTTCTCAAAAAAAACCCTAAACCCAGTAATTTCTATAGCAATATAAAAATGCTATAAGCTAAAATACAAACTCCCTGACTATACTGTAAAGCAATGTATCAGTAGACATGCTAGTTTAGAATAATTCATGATTTAAGTATGGATTAAATACATTAAATATGTAAGGCTACAAAAGCTCCAAAAATGAAATACAAAAGCCCATCTTAAAAATTTATGAAGATAAAAGATGGATCAGTTTTTATATTCACATTATAGAGTCAGGGTATCAATACACTGTGATTATGACTAGCCCTCAATTTAATTCCATTCGCAGCAAATCAGTTCTGGATCATGTCTCATACATTCCCACTGAGAATAATTACATTGTTATAGCCATCATAAGAAACATCCATCAAGTGAAGATGATTTGCTGCTAGAAAACAGTATGACTGCAAATGACCAAAATTCTAACATCAGCACATTTTCTAGCAGGATTGTTAGAATATGAAACAAATGAATAGTTAGCAAAAATAGTAAGTATAAAACCATGCCTTCATGTTATAGCTCAGCTAATCTATCAGCTAACATTTCTTTGCCTCCAACCACACAGTTCCAACTATACTCTTACGCTGGCTGCAGCAACCTACTGAACCCAGCGTGAGCTGATGTGGCAGAAAAATCAATAGAGAACTATTTAGTTTTTGCCTTTTTTTGGCCTCTGAATCGGCGCACTGTGGACTCAGATTAAGACGAGAGAAGTAGACAGTTGTGGCCAGAATTGTATGGTGATTCCTTTTCACCCACTGTAACATGAAATCACTGCCTATATTGCCTACTCACACTACCATTTAAACTAAAAAGATAGTTAGATACTGGCATATTTTGGCACTGCCATGTGGTTCCAACTATGTTGGTATTTTGAACAAAGAACTGTGCAAATTGCCGAGAAAGTAATTCATAAAACTATGTTGCAATAGCGTATCGCTGACACGGTGAGTCATACATCTTTGCTGCTCATGCTTGGCAAAAACAAAATACAATTCTCTAAAGTAGCAGGTACCTTGAACTCCTAGTGAGCTTCCAGAAGAATGTCCCATAGGAGATGCATCTTGCACCAACAGGCTCTGAATCAGGAAAGATGAGCTATTGGCATTGATTAGAAGTTTGCACTTCAGCACAAATTTATGTTGAAACAAAATTTTGACAAAGCACTGGGTTTTTCTGAATAAATTTGACACTAAACACAAAAATTTCATAAACACAAAAACGTTCAACATTATTGCTCCACACAAAATTATGGGAGTTTCCTTAGAGAAATTCCTAAGATCATAGGAAAATATAGAGGATGTTCTTGGATAAACTATGGAAATGGCCACAATTTGCTTTTTACTAGTATGTCTTAAGTTACCTCTTTCTTTAAAGTAGAAACATAGAGCCAAGTGAATGAAAGATGCTCTCCATTCTGTGTGTTCCACATCCTCCCACAAATTCCAGGCCTCTTTCTTCAACATCCAAATATAAGTGCAAGTTGACAGGCACCACTCTTTGACTCTATTTTCTACTTCTTAGATTTTACTTGTGTGTATGTAAGAAGCCATAGCCTCCAGAGAGCCTACTCCGGTTCACCTCCCTCCTCTTTCTTCTTTTTAGTCCAGCTTCAAAACAAAGCACAGTAGAAGCAGGGAAGGTACATGCATTTGCACTCCAGCCCCACTACCTTTTGTTCTTCTTTTTCCACCTCCAGCTGCAGTCCTATTCAACACAGCAGGAGCATGACAAGAGACAGATGAACAAAAAACCCTGTATTTCCTCTACTTTCTTGGGCTAAGCGACCTCACTCTTTGAAGATTCACAGTTTGTCAGCGAACTTCCAGGTAGCTCTGTCTGTGCCAGGTCTCTTCCCCCTCCACACACAAAGGACCCTTTACAAACTAGTATCTGGGACACAAAGGAGTGCAGAAGGTGACATGTGGGCTACATCTGGGCCACAGTTTACTAGTTGAGAGGACTTGCTGCAGAGGTTTCATTCCGTACATCATCTATATAGCTAGGAAAATACTGACAATCATTTTTTACAGTATCCATTTAAGGTGTAAGAATTGTTTTCTTCCATTGTGCTCAAAATCACGCACTCTGCCTGCTTTTCATGAAGAATTACTTGAACAATTGAAATCTACCTGCAATAAATGATGATAAAAAGCATACTGCATGCAAAAATACAGTGAGTCTGTTCCCACAAAACATCCACACTCATATTTGAAAAACGAGAGAAGGCTGATGGAAGACAAGTAGGAAAAAAAATTATCTTAAAGCGCAAATAAGAAGTTGAAGATAAGATGATGAGAAAATGCACGAGACTTCAAAAAAGTTGTCCAAAGCCTTTTGATATAGTACAATGTGTAGCACATGGAAGGGCAAAAAGAGACAAACTGCTGCCAATAGCACAGGGAGAAGGTGAGGTAGAGAAACTTAGGACAGATAAAGAGATACTCTGAATCTCATCTAACCAGACCACTGAATTTGTTGAGATTCAAAATGCTGAACAAAATCTCTGTTAGAAGCAAGAGAAGAATATATCTTTGTAGCTGAAGGTGATGAAACAGTGGTATAGATAAAGTGAAACAGAAAATTCATATAAAATGCTGCTAAAGATAAAATTCAGTAAGATCTTGCACTGCTATTGCCCAAGACAAGTTTTACAGAAGTTACATCTAGAGAACATGCAGAGAACAACTGGGAGCCCATCTCAGCACTTTGGCTGAGCAACCACCTCCTGCTGCGCTCTCCATTAAGAAGTGAGATTATATTTTATTAGTAGTGGATCAAGTTAATCCCAGGAGATCCTCATCACATTCTGTCCCCACTGCGGTGGGTCACATAGTGTACTTTTCAGCACGTCTCTAAAATTCAGTACTGCTCACATATTTGTATAAAAATAGTTTCAGTGCACTAGTCAATGCTACATTTATACTTAAGCTAATGGGAACTGGGATACTTTTAGAACAAAAGAAATCCAAAACCAGACATCCACAGAGTAGTTAATACCATTCTAAATACGGATATATTCCTTGGATTAATAGATTTCAATCCAGAAAGATTCATCTAGTAGTAATTCTAATGCATTATTCATATCGTCCTAAACCAGCTTACTTTTAGAAACCAGATTGGTCTGTTGTGCTGTGCTGCGAGGGAAACAACAACATATTGCCACAGCAACTACAAAAACGGTGTTCTGCTTTTCAGTTTAGTAGTTCCCTATAGAAGACATTTAATCATCCAGAAGAACTCTGTTGCTGTTCAGCATTTTTTCTAACGCATTAAACCAAAACTCAGTTTGCTAGTATACCAAAATCAGTATTCCTCTTTACTGTAACATAAGTAACATTCTCATTTCAGTCTGGATTTTGGACCCACCTCAAGGGGAGTGCTACTTAACAGTACAAGCTGTGTCATTACACAGCCAAGAGAAACTACCAGGTCTGCCTGTATCTAATCTTCAAGCAATCTCTTTACATACCTTTTCATACAACCTTGCCTGTTTTGTAGCAAGTGAGTTTGAGCACCGAACCCACTTAACATCTGGAAAACATGCAAATAATAAAAACCATATAAAATTGTCCATACGCAATGCTGCATTTTTCTTTTTGCTATTGTAGAATCCTACTTTTCCAATGTTGTCAATAAAACAAACAAGTAGTTCTCTAAACCATAGAAAATCTGCCAACCCTGCTGCTAATAGGGAAGAATATACCTAATAGTATCTGCTTCTGTAAGGTGCAAGACTAAGTCTCTGTGATCTTAACAGGTATGGTAAGTTAAGTATATTTGGTACGCATCAGACTTGAGGAATATAAGCAAATTAATCTGACTGAGGAACAGCAGGTCCTATCTAGGACATGCTGCTTCTGAATGTGCCAGTGCTAGCAGGTCTGCTACCATGTGGTTTGGTTTCTACAGATTTTTGTTTTATGACTGTATTTTTTCCTTTTGCAAAGTTCATGTACAGCACTGCCCACATTAGAGCACTTAAGAGTCTCCTATGTTTACCTACCTTCCTAAAATTTCCTAAATATGAGCAGTTATCTGAAGATAAAACTTACCACACCATAAATTGTGGCTGAAATGAACAGAGAGGGTAAAAAATACTGAGGAAACACACAAAAAGGAAGAATGTATGTTTGTTTCCACATGAATGACTGGCACCCAGTTTTTGCCTTTTTCCAGAATCTCAGGTGTAATATTTTGTTCTAATCATACACGTTTTTTTCTTTTTTACCACAAACCTTCTGCTATATCCAACTGGAAAAGAGTCAGAATACTCCAAAATCATCTACTCTTTCCAATTCAGGACACCCACTGAATGTAACACTCCACATTGTATGGTTTGTTTCACTACTTAATGTTTTTTCTTCCCTCACGATGTCTGCAGTCAAGCCCTTTTTCATGTTTTAATGAATGTTCTTTGCTCTGTTCCTTATGAATTAAATAGCTTTCTATCACTTATTTTCTTAATCCATGGATTGCTTTGCATGAAAACTAGTATCACAAGAATAATAGTGGAGAAAGCACACAGTTGGAGTTCTGTTTTTCCGGTAAAGTGCATTTCAGAGTTGCACTGTAATTCTAGCTCTCCTCTTCCCGAGACATGCCAATTTTAATCTGCAAATGGAAGCTGAGATATTCTAAATTAGATCTATTTGGATCTTCTCATCTTACTTTTTAAAAAAGTCCATGGAATTGTTTTTTCTTACCCCTATATTTTTGTTAGACATTTCTTCATTTTCTATACGGCTTTTACCAAACCATGAATGAAAATTTTTGCATTTATGGAAGAATTAGAGAATCATCTTTCTTCACCAGTTGCTTCCTCTCAGTCTCCCTTAGCTAAGATCACATTTAGCTAATTATTTGCAATTTGCTTCAGAATCTGTATTGGCAGTGCACTTTAGCAAAAAGTCTAAATCACAATCAAAACTCAAAATGGCTTTTAAAAGCTATTGAACAAAATATAAACGAAATAGATAACGCCATTAGAAGTTAGGAGAACCATCAAATGATTTATTTCTCTGAGTAAGTGTTCGTAACGTCAAATATTTATTTGATTCTACATACTTTTACTAATCATACAAAATTGATTAGTAAAAGTACTGCAAGCTCTCCTCACTCTGTACATAGAAGAAAATAAGACACAAAATATGAAAATAAGATTACTTAAAATTTTTCAACTTTTTGAGCTACAAAAGATTAAGATTTCATTAACCTTTTGTCACAATTGTTGGATTTCTTTTATAAAGAACTAAGGGGAGCAAGTCTTAGTTAATGAAGATGAATATGGTTCGTTCTGACTGATGGCATTATAAAAAAAGCGAGATCATTACTGAATCAGAATGTTTCTTTTCTTCATGTTCACTATGTCCAAACGTTTTCTTGTTCATACTCCAATCTCCAGTCTTTAGAAACAACGCATCAAATCTCCTGATGCTCAAATGAAAGGTGAAATAATTTTAATTAGAAACTTGACTGCAAATTACTAATAATGGGAACCGACAGATTCCTAGCATCTTCACAAAAAGCAGATATACTCTTGAAAGAAAATTAAAAAAGAAAAAAACCACACACATTGCATCCCCCATAATTCTAAATTGTCTTAAACGTGATGCATGTTTTTAGCTAAGTGATCTACAAAGGAAACCTTTCCCTTCTAATGTGTAATCATTTTAATTTAGGTGTTAATATAAAGCATTAGGGAAGCAGATGTTATCAGAAAAAGCACTGTACTAAATAAAATCTTGGCAATAACTAGCCTTAAAAAATACATGCTGTCTCAGCTTTACAGCCATAAAGGTGTTAGATCGTAACACAGGAAACTTTTGTTTTATTTAACTTACTGGTATAAGCTGTACTTTGGATGTGAAAAAGATGTTCATATGCCCAAAAGACTGCCAACTTCTTCAGCTGTAACAGCAGATGCTATCTTTCCTTACATTTAATTCTGAAATGCAGCTACCATACATCTCTTCAGTATTTTGCAGTACTATATATAATAATTCATTTCACTAATTTGCTACTTTAATTTTTCCATTTCCTACTAGAAACACTGATTGCTTATCAACTTCAGAAACAGTAAATTTGTATGAAACCTATTCTGTTCTATTCTGTTTGTGTGAAATCTTTTTGATGTGTAGAGTGACTTCTACTTCTCAGTGAATGCCTGTAGTTTTACCTAAAATGGTTGAAGAAATGTAAAGAAAAAAAAATTCTTTTCACATAGCATTATTTTCTCCCAAATGCAGACATGACGAAAAAAAATGCTTAGAAGTTGGATACCATAAAACTTAAAGGAGGGTCATGGATGAGAAACATTCATAGCTACATTGACCACTACAAAGCATGAAGAAATACTTCTTTAAAAAAAAGGTGGGGAGCTTTAATTCTCCCAGATCCTAGAAATATCTTTTTTCCTGGAAAAAAATTTATTTTTGAATTTGAAGAACCAAGGTCTGCACTCTACTTAAATCTCCATGCAAGCAGCATTTAATTTACCTCAGTTTATACATATTAAGACAGTTTAGTACCATGAAAACCAATTAGAAAGATAAAACTTACTCAAATTCTTAGTCACTGAGTCAGTAACAATTTGTAGAAGTGAAGGACTATAGGCTTGGGGCACAAAATTCTATAAAATTTATAACAATACATTCTTTTCTTATGTAAAGTCTCATCTTAAACTCTGTCCTTACTGTGTATGTGATGTGGTCCTTCTGGTAATACACAGTAAATCTCATAAATGTCAAAGTACTCTTGTATTCTTGTTCATACCATTGTTGAACTTTGATTTTTATCTGCCAGAAGTCATCTTATATAACTGCAATTTAGTCTGCTCTTCACTCTATCTGTGTAATAAGAATCCATGCTGAAATTATGGGATGCACCTAAACACACACCATTGCAACCCACCTCCATGAACGGGTTATTGTCTTTCTTAGCTGAGGGACAGCAAATCTCATAAATTGTTATGATCTAAGTTGTCTGTGGGCTTCTAGAAAAAGTAAAATAATAGTTTCTAATACTTACAGTTTATACAAGAAAAAACATACAGTATTTCTATAGTTCTAGGCTGTTCATCAATATTTTCTTGGAATAGCAATCAATATAACCTTGGAACAGCAGCAATGATCCGTATGTTATTTATTAAAAAAAACCACTTTTTTTTGCAGACAGTCAACAATAAAATACGTAACTCACTTCACTGGGCTAAGTTTCTTTCCTGTGTTGCTTTTGTCCAGCAAGATACAATGTCTGTGAGGATGGATCAGGATCTTATCCGTGGTACGGCACATTACCCCAGCTGTTGATCCTTAGCGTTGTAGTGCTACCAGTATGACATTACTATTTCAGGTAGAGGTGGCTGCATTTGGAGGCTTTGTGTGTCTCTCTTCAGAAAAACTACACGTTAACAAGGATGCTGGAACAGCACAAGAAGGTCAGTGAAAACCATTGCCTCTTCTTAGCATACTAACCACCAAAGGTGGCCTGATACATGAAATAGCAGATGATCCCGTTTTGCAAGATGGGCACTTAATGCACAACAGCTCATGGACCTCTGCTATGCTGAGATTATTCTATAGTATCTGTACATTCTGTAAGTATCTTATAGACAAACAGCTTATTCATGTATATTTCACTTAAATGAAGGAATATATTCGTAAGTACAGCCAGCTATTTTGGCCTTCAGTAAAGCTATGTTATGACAGTGTAGCTACACTACATTCTAGTCTATATATTCTAGCTTCAAGATGATCATAAAAAATGTCAGAGTATATACAGATACACGGAGACAATCCTGATACATTTTATTTATCCAGTAGCTCCCTGAGTAATTTTCCCTCCTTTCCAACATTATGAGTGAAGTGTTAAGTAGTTTACAATACAATTCATGACAGAAGGCAAGCAGAGTTTCTTCCTGACAAAGATCTGGCAAATTTGCAAGGCTGTTTATCCCACTGGTTATTATTAACACCAAATTATGTAAAAGACATATCAAACAGTAGAAGAGATCAGATCAGACAACGCCTTCAAAAGCTGTAATCACAAATAACAGCATGAAAAGACTTCAGCTAAAAGTAATTAGTAATTAAAGTAATTTAAAAGTAATTAAACTCTAAAATGTTGAGGTTTAAAGGCTTGCAACAGGAGCTCCAGATACACCTCAGAAACCAGTTTTGCATGCTATTTCCCTCAGATACAACTTCCAGAGAAACCACAATGGCAATTTAACAAAGGTAAGTCATGCATTTGGGCATGAATCCATCATTCTTAATACCTTCTTGTTAATCCAGTTTATAATCAGTGACAGAATTAATCTCCTAATTACAATAGTCACCATGTAGTAACAATAGTTACAACCAAAGCAAAAGCAAAGATAGACAAGTTTTGGCTCAGAAGCTCCTCATGCCCAAAATTTTTCCCCTCCTTATATCAGCTGGTTAAAAAAGATACTGCTTCTTACTTCTAACCACATAGCCCCGTAATGTAGTACTGCCACTGCTGAACAGCCACAAGCTTTGTGCAAGTACTGAATTTGCAAGGCTTCAGGGCTGAGGCTCTGGCTGAACTGCCCTTGCCCTGCCTGCTGCTCGGTTTTACTTGGTTTAGCTGTGACAGCAATTTCTCTAACTGACCAGATGTCTGTGGCTAATTTGTTTCACTTTTGTTATCTTTGTATGGTACAACCACTGACAGTGATTATTCCATGTAGAATGAGATATTTATAACTCTAATATAATGATGTAGTGTAACGAAATACAAGCCTGCTAAAGATAGCAGAGCTCTTGAGAAATGGAGACCCAGGATGCAACACGGAGGAGTACAGGCATGGGATCACATGGGTTGGCACTGGAGACCATAACAGCTATGAGCAACTTCCCAGGGGTCTGTTAAAGAAATGCAGACTTGGGCCTGGACAGAATTGGTTTTAAGAGTAACAAAGAGAACAAAGAAACTGTACCTTACATACATAAAAGGCATCATGTAAGGTAATTTGGATGTAGCATGAAGCTGCATAACAGTGAACAAAGAGCAAAGGTATGAAAGTGTGTTACCAAACACACAAAAATGACCTCAAGCGGATTCTGGAGTAAAGAAAAAGAAACCATCAACATGAACATCATATTGCTCCCAGCAAAGGACTCCAGATGCTGGCAAGCCGCAGTAACACCCCCCACCACCAGACCCCAAAGTCTGCTGCCAGCCCACAGACCCCGAGGCACAGCGCCATGGGCAGAACTGCAGGAACTGGGGAGGAACAAGTGACTGCATGTAACAGTCTCAATGGCAGTATTACTCCGTCTTTTTTCTTTAACAATTACATCTGAATTAACAATAATCACACTCTGAAGATTTCAGTTATATGAAGAATAAATTCTTGGCTTTATAGACACAATATGTGTTTCTTCTTTGCCTGTAAACAAGATGTGAGTGTAACACCCTGCAGCCTTGCTGCTCAATGGCTCTTAAACCATTAATGCTATAGTAGTGTCAGTGCAATACTATTATTTCAGAAAGAGTACATCATACATGTATCAGGCCAGGGACTGTGAACTCTGCAACTGCATGTTAACACAGGAGCGCTTCAGTTTTCTTTAACTCAAAATTTATCATGCTTTAAACGTAAGTTCAACCAGTTAAGCATAGAACGTAAATATTGCTATGTCATTTTGAGAACTTATCCAGAGGAGGAGTGGTTTTGAACACCAAAAGCAGAGTTTCCACCTGTCCCAAGTTGGAAAGGTTTATATTAATATTTCATCTTCATTTCTCTTACAGTCAGTAGAGCAAGTGAATGAGAAAGCTGGTGCAGATACAATATGAGCTGCACAGAGTCAAAATGCTCTCAATCTTAACTCTGGGGATTCACAGCTAGTCAGTCACTGCAACTGAATATTACTCCATACTAAATCCACTATCTTTTGGTACAGATCACAGGGTATGGGATTAGGACTGCCCCTTTTCCCCTGTGTTTCCTATTTCCTTACTTTAAGCAGTTTCTCTAAGGCCTCATATTTCCCTAACAAAGGTCACAGTTCAGACTTTGTAGTTACTGCTTGCCTCCTCCAGCTGTGATTTCATTTCACTTCCTTCTCTTCCTGCTTTACTTTGGTACCAACACTAAATAATGCTTTTAGCCCTCCAACAGCCAGTTCAGGAATCCATAAGCAGTCTGAGGATAATTCTTGTTGTAAGTATCATCATAGAAAGGGTGACTGAAATCCAAGTACATAAATGCATGACAAGACAACTGAAGGATTTAGTTTAAATACAAACATGACAGTGCAAGAAAAAGAATTATAAACCCATGTACACATGAAAAAGAGACAAGCATAGATTAAGTGAACTAAGGTCACAAGTCAAACCTTTGAAGCCTAGTGCCTTCATACAAGACTGTCAGTTGCTACAGAACATCAGTATTGCCTTGAAAACGCAAGGCTGCAGAGCAAGATAACAGCACCTGACAGCGTGGATAAACAGTGCAGTATCTTACCCACCTGTTTATCCTGAGTTCAGGACATGAACATCATATTGCTCCCAGCAAAGGACTCCAGATGCTGGCAAGCCGCAGTAACACCCCCCACCACCAGACCCCAAAGTCTGCTGCCAGCCCACAGACCCCGAGGCACAGCGCCATGGGCAGAACTGCAGGAACTGGGGAGGAACAAGTGACTGCATGTAACAGTCTCAATGGCAGTATTATTCTTCCTTTTATCCTGAGTTCAGGATAAACTGGGAGCATGAAAGCAAACTCACTTCATGGAAACTGACCACTAGTCACCTTTATAAGACAAAATTTTCAGTTTTTAAAAAACCTACAAAAGAACCGGTGAAGTTATAAAATGAAGCAAAAAGGCCAATAATACTTTTTCCAATGGATCAGGATCATTTCCAAGAGGATACTGCAGAAATGAAGCTGGCTACACAGTCTTCCTCTATGTAAAATGATTGTGAATAGAAATGAAATAAAACCAGAGGAGCCACCAATGGTATTTCTGTCTGAGATCTTTCAGAAAATTATTACAAGATTCAGACATCAGCAAACAATGCAAACAAGATATACACAAAAGGGAATTTATAACAGAAATACTTCATCTTCTTAGTTATAGCAACAATAACAAGAACCATTATTAATATTGGCTATTCCTAGACTTAAGTAGTTATTATCATACCCTAACAATATACCAGAAACCTAAAAATCCCCCATGAACACAAACGTGCACACACACACACACACACAAAATGCAAGTATCCCCCTCACAGGCATTAAGAGGTTTCCCTTGTAGAGCAGACAGGGGAAGCTTGGGTCCCTCTGCTGTTAGCAGGCTACCTCAGTCCTGCACCTGCACCAGACAGCTTGCATCAGTGCAGGCCTCCGCGGGCCAGGGCAGCTCAGGAGCTCACAGAATCGCTCCTATTTACAATCCAAGGTGTATATAGCTCAACTTAATAATGGAGTGCATTCTGCCACCACACAACGTTTTGGCTTACTGCAAGACAGAAAAAACGTTTGACAGATAAAGTTATCACATTACAAAGTAAACTTAGAGAAGCAGCCTATGCATTTACAAAGAAATTCCAAAGTCTGAACAGGTCTGTTCTCTTGGACTGCTCTCCAGAAAAGCTTTAATTAAAGACAAAAATGAGATGCACATTATCTTTAACAGAGAGAGCTTAGAAGAGATTCACCTCATACCCTGCATCGAAGTACTTCTTAAAAGAGCACTGAAATGAAATACTTCCCATTGTAATTTATCAAAACTCTTTCACTCCATTCACTCAGAGGTTTATGCTTTTTTCTCTTTGTGAAGTTTTACTATCTGATTACTTAAGCATACATGGTAAGTATGCTGGAAATTATGGTTACAAAGTACCACAGATCAGCTTCCTATTGCAAGCACCACTGTAACAAAATGCACATTTTTACACGGAGGAGCGTCAGAACGCTGAAGAAAAAGGACAGCACGTAGAACTTGCAAGAAAAGGGAGGATACCTAGACTGGCACATAAGAGGGGAGCAGCCACGAAAAAGAGTGTGTGGCAGAGGAACATCCCCTTTTGCAACATGTCAGACTGTACATAGGATGAGATTTTCTAGATCCACATTTTCGTGGAAAGATACCACAGTGACGGGAAACACAGCTGCACTAGCCTCAGGGTGCTGCTTGACATAGAGTCTGCGAAGTAGGCCCGTTTACATATTCCATGCCACGATCACAAACTTTCACCAAGGTTAAAGAAATCAATGCAAAACCAATCTATCTTCCCCTCAAAACTACTATTCGAAACCAGATGATTTATTTTACATACTAATTTTTTAACTTTTTGTACTTTGTAAACCGTATGCTTACTGATTAGACATAGCAGTCTTAACAACTGTATATAACTTGCTATATGAAACTTAAAAATAATGTAGGAATTGGTTAAGCATGGTTTAACATGAAACAGATCTGATAAGATCATGAAAAGGTATTTTTCTTCCTTAGCTATCACAAAGCTGGAAAATTTGTACAACATTTTATTCTTGAAAGTAACATCTAACAAAGATTAAAGTGGCTGGAGAGACTGCAGATGACACAACTGTGCAAATGCTCATACACTGGTTTTGCATCATCACTTCATTTAACAGAAACAACGAGGCCTAGAATTTTTAAAGCCATTTTAGGGACTCCAACACCTAAGAATCCTTAGACTTATTAGAAAACAAGTATTCAATATTAAGACATGCAGATCTTGAAAGCTTCTTTACTCTCATTTTCAGAGAAGCATTTTACAAAATGAGAAGTTTTCAAAATATCACAATGCCAATTTAAATCTTTCTTTAAACAAAACAAAAAACCTTCCCATAGTCAAAAGAATATATGCACGCCATACTGAAAGGTCTCATAATATGTCCCAGACTCATCACATTTTCAAGCTGATTCTAACATTTAATTGAGAGAGACAGCCTCTATGTATCTCTCTCTTGACCCTCAATTCACCGCTCTGCTTCAATTCTGTACTATATTCTAAAGGCTCTGTCGACTGTATGTAGGAAAGAGCTTGAAGGCACTTGGTGCCTGAGTGGAGTGGAACTGTACAGAGACAGCAGAATCTTATGGGTGAAAATCATTTAGGTATAAAGGACTAACAAACGATCCATACATGAACTATTGGTCCTATATATCCTATTGCATTAAATGCAAACCAGTGAAAACAATTTAATATCTAACTTAAGCATAGTCCATTCAAATAAGGCATAAATATTAAATTAGACTTGACTACTATAAAATGTAAAGCAATCACATTAAAAAAAACACCTGTAAAATAAGGTTGACATGAGCTTTAACATGTCACTACACTTCATCTATGGAATATTCTAAGATTATCACAATGACACATCTACCCAAAGTGGGAACGATTTACTGAGTAGATACTACTTCCATGATGAGAGTTAGTATGTTTGCTCTTGCTGGCCACACAGTATTTTGTAGCAGGAATTTTATGATGAGAAATTTTCTTTTGAAAGCATACATATCATTAGCATTTCTACTGAATTTTAGAGCAAACAAAAACTGTGTTACTCATTTTAAGATACATTGCTGGTCTTTCTCCCGTCCCCCCCCACCAAAAATTGCATGACCATCTATGGTCTTCAATTCTGTTCTGCCTTAGATGGTTTGAAGAAGGAAACCATTGTTGTATTATTGATAAGAATACGTAACATTTCTGTTAGATTTCTAGACAAAATATTTCCCTACTAAAGACTAATTATTTTAAATAGCAACAATCAATTCTTTACTCAAAGAAAAAATATCTGTGTTACAATAAATAATAAATGCAAACATCTTTTAAAACATAAATTTTTCTTAACTGTAAAGTTAACTCAAAACGCCATTACTTAAAAGTTAGGAAATCCTGAAATGCTAGGGTTTCTCATTTAGCAGATGTTTTAGTTTTCCTTTAATCACACTGATTAAATTTTACTGTATTTTTTCCCACTTCAAATTTATTATTATATCACAAAACAATAAGGCGGCCAACAGACACTAGTTATATATACCCACCAAGGCTTGATTTTACGCAGAAAACTGATTGGGTTGAATTAGAAAAACTGTAGATAGGAAGAGGTCATTAATCCTTGTTTGCAGGACACCTGACACTCTAGCCAGTACCATGTTAAAGCAGTATTAAGAGACAGCATCAAAACAAGCCACAATGATTTATAAAAGCAAACCAAACTTTACAAAAGAAGTAGCATAATTAATTTTAAACACCTACTTGCTTCTGTAGCCACTGTTCTCGCCTTCTTTGTTTTCTCCTCAAGCTTTTCAGCTTGTTTCTTTCTCTCTTACTCAGTTTTTGATTGAAGGAAATACTTGTAGACTGCACAAGACCAACAGGCGTGATGTATCGTTCCTCTTCTACAGCACTTGTAGGTGAGGAAAGGTTCATCACAAAAGGTAACCCATCAGCAATGGCATTCCCAGAAGATTGTCCAGTAGCTTCAAAATCACACTCACTTTCTGTTTCTTTATGTAGTAATGTGGTAAGGGAAGTAATTCGAAACCTTTTTTGTAGTTTGTTAGCACTGGAATTATATAGGTCCTGAAAAGAACTACCATCTTTCCTATTGGACTCTAATTGCAAGCCACTTTGTGTGTAAACAGATGGATTTTCATTTTGGCCATGGTAAATTGTTCCCATACTGCAAGTTTCATGTAATGCAGGTGACAAAACAAGTATCTCTCTGACATTTAAATCCAAACTATGCGATCTTCTGTGAAAAGGTTTTACAGTGCATGTATCATTCATAGGATAGGAAGCAGAAAGAGTCCTTTTTTGATTTAATGTCTTTAAGGGAAGTTTTTTACTTTTCATCTCAAATTTGGGAGCTCTTACTTCCAGACAAAGTGCTTCTGTTAATCTTCCAGTACCATTACTATTTCTGGCCCTGTATGAAAGCCCTTGATTTTTTATTTCCAAAGTTGCAGTTACCACTTCATGGCAGGTATCCTTGCTAAAACCAGACTGAATTTTGAGGAGAGGTAAGTGTCTTCCTGATGATTTTGCTGACTTAACAGAGAAAGCTGGCTGATAGTCAGTCCGACTTTTGCAGAAATGTATATTTACTAACTGTCCACGGGAACATTTTGTGTTGCAAACAAAGTTAAAGCCCCCTAAGCAGGCCTCACAGAATGGACAGTGCAGTTTTCCAATTGTCCACTGTGCCTATTGACAAGAAAAGAAAAAAAACACCCAACACATTCATGGTAAATAAATAATTAAGAAATCATTACTAGAGTTACTTTTCTCCTTTAACAAAAGAGCTTACTTTTTGTTTTTCAAACACAATAAAAAAGACCTCACAGCAGAAAGAAAATGCACCATAAATAATGTTCTGGTCAAAACTCAGCTTGCTCCAGTGATAACTAATTCTGAGAAATCTAGAACACATATTTCAAAATGTAGGGGCTTTGAAATATGTTTAACATTTGTTCATAGATAGAATAATGCTGCAATACTAACGAAAACATTAGATCCTTTAAAGCAATGAAATCAATTTACCATTGCCAGTCTGGAATTGGCAAGCACAATTTCTCAGCTGAGTCTTCTGAGTGCTGATACATTTCTTGCATACTAAGTACAGTGAAACGAGATTTCTTACAACAAGTGTACAGCTTTTTACTTTGCTTACCCCACAAAACCTTGAAATGGTACTTGTATTTTGGTGTATGTAGTATTACAACATAATCTGTGTGCAGATACCATGACAAATCCTTAATACTCTATCTATAAGGAGACAGGTTTTTTCATTACTTGTAATTCTATGAATTTCATTTCAATCCTAAAGGCACTTTTTCAAAAGAAAATATATATCAAAGATCTATAAACTCCTACATATTTGCACAACTGTTAGTATTTTCAGTAAATATATTAATCTGTCAGCAGAAACATTTTTGAGAATTAAAGTTATGCAAGTGTTTGTAGGATTAATGCCCAGATGAGAAACAACATTATGAACTCCAGTCACACACTACTCACTAGTGTGCCTATCGTGGGGTTGAGCTGTGAATACAGAAGCTGCCCAACATTTCTAGTTAAAGCATTGCTTTCGGTTGCAAATGTCTTTCAAGGTAGTTTGGGAAGATGATTTCATGACTGATGCTTGTCTGATTGAAAGCTTCAGAAAGTTTCAATAAAATCAATTTTGTTTCAGGAAAAAAGTTTCAGGAAAAAATTTGTGCGGAAAAAAGGTTATTTTTCACATGCAATGCTAGAAGTTGTTCTGGAAACACTTATTTGAGAAACTTACTCCTGCCTTGTGGGTTAAAAACCTCAAAATTTCACAAAGTATCAAAAATGTGCTTTTCATTGCACCTGCAAGAATCTTTTTAAATCTGGACATGTTTTTAACTTAGAGAAAAAAAAAATCTCAGTTTACATACGCCCAGAGGCTTTCAAATCCCTGAAAATTCCTTGAACATGCACAGCCTCTCTCAGTTTATAAGGCTGATCAACGTGTGCATATGCCATTCCCAAAGAAGAATTAGGCTGGTTCAGAGTTTTACTATCTCCCACACTCCATTTCCCAGATGCCATGGGCTAGGCACTAAAATTCAGGGAAACGTACTTTCTAGTGCCTTTAGTGAGTCTTTCTGGCACTCAGGCACTATGGAATAGTAACCTGGATCTCCAAATCGGGAGAAGGAGTAATTCATGAAGGTTAGAGAAGGCTAGGAGCCTGGCAAAAATGGGAATGCGAAAGACAGTAGGAAAGAAAAAGGACATCTCTATGTCTTATGTGCACAGAAACTGGGAGATGAGGTGCAGTACAAGGGAGTCTGGAACTGATTTAGCATGAGTTTGGCAACAGACTGTGGAAGCACTGACTCAGTAAAAGAAGTAACAGCCTACTAGTAGAGGAAGTGGTATGGGGAAAATCAGCAAGACCTGAAAACGAGCTGAGGGTACACAGATTTAATGATGGACTGCAAAAAGAGGGAAAACTGGGAAGGGTTAGCCAAAGAAGCTAAACAAGTGAGGAGTAATGGGGAAAAGAAACTGCAGGTCAATAAAGGTTACTAACAGCACTAGCTAGATATTAATAATTACTGAAGATTATTTATACACTAATGTGTGCATGAAACCCAATGAGATTGGTTAAGAACAAGGACAGATGGCAAAAAAGAACTGGCTGGGAAGCAGTGGGTTTTTACAGCCTGCAAATAGACTTTGTGTTTATGTGAAATGATTTAGTCTTTGATTCAGGAGTCATACAGGAGAAAATAACACATGATCACAAAATTATTCAGAACCCAGGAGGATCTGGAGATAAGTCAAAATTGTTTAAAAAACCCACACATTTATCCATAAACCCACAGGATCTTTCCAGAAGTGAATGAGGCAAGAGTTCCCAGGATACTAAAGGACAAAATGAATACTAAGATATTGCAGGTGTTCACAGAGAATTGCATTCTCTGCCTCTGCCACCAGAGGAACATCGCTCCTCTGCAATCTTGAGCAAATATGTTAAGCCTTTTCTGAGCAGTCTATGGGTTTTGTATTTCCCAGGTCTCCAACTTGACCCTCTAGGCTTTCAAATGCAGAAGGCTGGCCATTTACAGCTAAAGGTAAAAAGAATAATATTAGTATTAATATTGAATCCAATTTTACTGAAATAAAGTAACATGCAAAGTACTGTAAAAACCCACATCTTTATGATCAGGCATTCAAGATTAGGCAATTCTGTAAAGTGGGGAAATATCTCATCACCCCTAATTTTCACCCCCTCCCCCCAAGATTAATGTTTCTGAAACAGATAAATTATTGTCATGCACTACTGAAGTATAAGAGATCATTAATTTTAAAAAGAGTTTAATTAATGTTTAACAAAATAAAACATAGAGCAGAACAATGAAGGAAGATGAAACAAATTTTCTTAATTTTTGAATGCTTAGTTTTACAGTCATAACAATTTTTTTATTTGTGTATCATTTTCAGGGTGGATTTGCTTAGATCAGAAGTTACTTGCAATATAGTAAAACTTAGACACTGAAGTCTAAGCAGAAAGGAGTGCAGGTATCATTTCCCTCTCAAAATCAAAGACTCATCAGAGAAAAACTGTAGGGCAAAAGGAAAGCACTTTTTCTGCTTATTGTATCTACGCAACAACATTAACTTCTAGACCTTAAAGAAAATACTCAACTGAAGCAATCAGTACAACAGGGAAGTTATGAGATGGTTTGTAATTTCAAATGGGCAGTTAAAACTCAAAAGCAGTGATACTGGCTTGTCACAAGACCTTTGAATTTGCAGGAAGGTAACTACTCTCTATTCATATGACATAATAGCGCATTAAATATAAAAGACATCACATCATATTCCAACAACTGATCTCTTAACAAACCTCCAGTCCAGTTTTATGGAGAAACATGCTTCTTACTGTAACTGTCAACATATGTGTTAGTACGTTAGATACGATGATCAAGACAAACCAAAACCCAAAGCCTAGATAAGTAACATAATTTTAAGCATTGACAAAATATGCAGAGGTGCCCATGACAGTTATTTGGACAAACACAAATACATTCATCTATAAATGAGTAGGAACAGAATTTATCACTTGTAGGTTTCGTGCATACATTAAAAAAAAAATTTAAGAGGGAAAAAAGCTTCTGTAAATGGTAATGATAGAAGTTACCGAGAAAAATTCCCTCAGTTAGGTGGTCTCTGTAATATATGTGGACCTTGGCAGAAAAGTGCCCTTGGAATTTGTTCCCCTTATTTCACATTTTGAATGATAAAGATGCAAGCAAAAAAAGATCTACCTTTTCAATGACACATTTCACCCACTCTGGAATGGCTTCTAAGTTCACATGCCATATGTTGCAAGACTCCTGAGCAGCGGAAGGTTGTGATGTCTGTTAAAAAAAGAATTATTGTATTAATATTCAACATTCACGTAAGCTTTTTTTGTTTGAATATAGCCAGAAGTCAGCTTCCCAAATTCAGTATGTATTTCATTAACAAATGATAAAACTCAAAGATGTTGGTGCATTCTTTAAGATAAAAATCGGGTAGATAATGTCAATAATTCTCTATTTCTGAATCTAAGGACATCGGACAGACTCTACTGTGGAGATGGAGGCGTTTGAAGGTGGTTTGTCTTGTTTACAAGAACTGAAAGTATGCAATTGCTGATCTTCCAAGTATATTTGGAAATTGATTTCAGAAGCACTATCAGCTGGCATAATTTTCCAGTGAAGACAGGAAGATTTAAGTTCTAGTTTATATGAAGACTGTGGTCAGTACTGTACAACTATGCCACAAATAGTTTTACATTAATTTTCTAATGCTTGTCAGAATAACTAGCAGAGAAACGAGGGACTCTTAGCAACTTTTGAGTTTTTACTGCAGTGATGTGACCAACTGAAGAGAAACCAAAATCTAAAACCCAGTGGCATTTCACTAACTGATACTAAAATAAAAACAATTACCTAACTACTTTTTAGCACAGAAATGATACAAGTGTAATTCAATCTTTTAATATGGTTTAGAACGTCAGTCAAGTTATAAAGATGGCTAAAAATATAAGGAAACTCTGGTGAGCGTTAAAGTCTTAATATCAGTTGTTAAAGTTTATGAATATGGAAAATCACTGACTCCTATGTTATGAAACTCATGGGAATAAAAGTTTCACTACGCTGAAAATTGAAAGTGGGGCTATACACAAAAGACAGAAGCTTTTAGAAATTTTCCAAGTATTGACAGCAGACAGATAGATCCGTTTGCCACGTCTACGCTATCATCTTCCTCCTATCTGTGGAGAGTACCTGTACTTCAACTTGGATATAATTCTGATTTAAACTGCTTATACTGCATTCATAACTTCAACATTTGGTTTTAAGATTTGTTCTAAGATTTCTCTCTTTTACTCATATTTCAGCTATGTCTTTGACTGAAGGTCTAAAATTCATCAGGGAAAGCCGACATACTGAAAACATTACTCTTCTCATCATAGTGCAATCTTTGCTTCCCAATGTCTTGGGAAGTAGCGTTAAATTACCTTTTTTTTATCTGCTATCTACATAATCACAGAAGGAGCTACTTCAGTCTTGTGCACAATGATGGTAGATCTCCACTAGCAATTAAAAGCTCCGCCATGGGGCATGGATGAAAATACCTCCTTCTTTTTGCTACATTTTTTCCATTAAAGGAGTTGAAATTTCCCCATCCTCTCACAAAAAAACGCTTCAAACCATGCACAAAATAAAAACTCCTCAAGTATAAAGCACAAAAAATATTCCAGAACCTCCAGCTCTGTAAGCAGCATGATTAAAATGGGGTTTATTAATAATAATAATTATATCAGGATCTTAAAAAATAATAACTTTGTTTCTACCTCTATTGGTTATACCCTTCTCCAGTGCCAAAAAGAATGTTGTTGCATTTCTAGCGCGTTAATAAAAAAGATCAACATCTCCCCTTTTACTTGCTTTTTCACTTTGATTCAAGATCATAGGATGTAAACACAGTTTTCTTGGCATATTTGGAAAGACTCTAGCTCTTTATGATTACTAACTGCCATTATAAAGCAGCAGGAAATACTCTGTCATTGTTTTATTCTGTATGATTATTTTTCTGTTTATTTTAACAAAGATGATGTGAATTACTAAGTGGTATTTTAGCCTGGCAGGGTATCCCCCCTGCTCAGGGCAGGCTAATCTTCTAAACTATTTTTGTGCACAGACTATCGCCCACTTTTTCAAAATGAAGAGCAAAAGTTTCTGGTGTAGGAATATTTGACACACAGTTAACTGTTGCAGTGGAAATTAGTATCAGTATTTAAAACACACCTTAGAAACAAAGAGTTCTCTCTTAAGAGATATTAAAACAAAAAATGACTGCATTAAAACTGCCAAAAACATTTTTATACGAAAAATGGTAACACTATACACAAGCTAGTAGTCAAATGTATCATGAATACCAGCCTTCATATCACAGAACATGAAGGTCATCACTGCCTATTCAGCTTCACTAACATTACTGCTTACATTGCCTCTCTATGGAATTGTCCATATTTTAGTACTTATCTCCACAGGAGATTAATTACTAAGTGAGGGCAACTCTAATACTTCTCCTTTATTTAAAACCAATGGCACTGGAAAAAGTTACAAACTCCCTTCACATGCTATACTTACTTCGGATGGTTCTTTTCCATGACATTTTGCAAGGCAAACAGAACTTGCTATGTATTTTCTGCATCTCCAGCAACGTAGAACATCAGCCTCTCGATCACTCATTTCAACTTGTGATTTTTCAGCTCTGTATGTCTATCTGTAAAGACCACAAAACATACAATTCGGTCACCTGTTGAAGTCACGCATACTTTCCTCTTGCGACCCACAAGTCTGTCAGTAGTCTCTTCACTAAGGAGGAGACTAATACTTTATTTACAAACATTCTCTGATCTTGTATAGCATACCACCTAGACATTTTAAATAGCAAAGCGAAACAGCTGTTTTTATTTCCAGGTTGCATACAGAACTAGAAAGCAACAACAACAACAAAACAAATAAAAAAAATAAACCAACTTCCTCAATGTTTAGACAAGAGAACTCCAGTTTTCCCAGAATATGTCCATAGAAATAAGTCATTGTTATCCTACCCATTAAATGCACACACACACACATATGTGATGCCACATTACAAAAATGAATACTGACAGAAAACCACAGAAGACAAAGACTGTTATCTTAATGTGCCCCTGGAGGCTTGCTCCCTTAAATTATTTTGTGTGGGAGGATCAATACTACTGGTGCAACAGAGCTTTTCACAGGCCTGAACTGACCTCCTTGTAAAACAGAGACCTAAATTAAGACAACCAGAAGGACAAGACAAATATTTTTCTTTCTTCGTGCCTTGCTGTGTTCTGATGTCTCTCTGGTCTTCTCTGATCTGTTTCCAAAGCCTTCCCTTTTCACCATGCTTTCTCCAAAGGTCCTCCAACTCTTCTTTCTACCTGCTTCTGTTTTTACCCCCTTGCGCTAGCTACATGAAAAAAATAAGAAAATCTTTTACATCTACACACTCAACTCAAGCACTATGCTAGGGTTATGCCTACTTACAGTACTAAAGCGCATAGCGCTTACTGATAGGGAAGCTGGCGCATAAAACTTAAAACCAGTATTAAAAGAATCTTCGTTCTTCCACAGTCCAACCATCTGATTTTGCAGTTATTTCAACAATTTAATTTTATTTAGTCTTCACTAACTAAAGAAACTCTGAGCTCCTCAGTATAGGGTGTCTGAAGAGCAGTTTGCCTTATTGAACCATACAGACTTTTACATTTTCCTCATTTTCCCCATTTCCACCCTTCTCTTTCCTGCCTTGTTTTCTGAATTAATCAAAGACTATGAAACACACATACAGACGTTATTTGTTATTTTTCATTTATATCTGAGGTCTTCTTTCAGCAGATTTCCTACTTTTTCTACATATGTAAAGAGTCTGAAATACAGTTTGACAAGGAAGAACAGAAACAACGTAAGCCTACATTAGACTCCTAGCTCAAGTGTACATGCAGCTTTTAATAACCAGATCCACACTAAACTTAGAAAGTTAAATTAAGGCAAACATTAAATCTTTTCTTGCAATGCCACAATAAATTAAAATGATTTTGTGTTAAGATTCCATTAATGTATTTTAATGTAAGTTAAGATGGCCAAGCAAAAAGATCATGGAAAGGACACTAACAGAAAAGGCAGAATTTACACTGGAAACCTGTCTTGTTCATGACAAAAATGTGATGATTTAAATGCCTTGACTTTAAGCAGAATCTCTCTCAAGTTTTTATTAACTTTGCAATGTCACTGCTCCTACTTTCTGTACCAGATGTATTTCAAAAGTGGAATGTATAAAAATGCTGGACCTCTCTATGAATGACTTTTTCTTTTCTTAAAAAAAATTCAGGCTCTGAAAGATTTTCACAAGCAGTGTGTATCACTTCGCTGTGATAAATGCAGCATTAGACTGTCACAGGGTATTGAAAGAATGATTACCAGTTATGAATTCGTTTGTATCACTCAAACACCTTAAAGCTGTTCTAACTAATTTATTCTTCACAATTTCATAACACATTTCTAGAATGAATTTAATCTTACAACAGCTCAGTGAGAACCTCAAATCTAAGACCAACCAGGAAGGACTGAAACACTTTTTCCATAAGGCTAGGCCAGACATGCTTTGCAGGTACAGCCATATACTCATCTACTAAAATACATTCTTGAACCATACTACAGTTAGTGGTATATATCTTGCACACCTTATCTGCTGTATCTGTGTATTCAAATGGTATATGTTTAAGTCTCTGTATGCATTCTGTTCCCCTTATGCTAACTGTTACAGAAAAAGCTGTTTTGCTACCTGTTGAACAGCTGCTTCATTTGAGGCTGATGCTGCTTACTGGAGCGGGGTATAAAACAATTGGTGATAGACCTCTAAACCAACAGGTAAAGGACTGATGGATAAATGCACTTGCTATATTTAAAAGACAAGGTTCAAGTCACGCAAACAAAGGCTGTCTAAGGATCACTAGCATTTTAAGTGATGTAAACATCCCCCTCACCTGAACAGTATCTAGCAAGAAAGCACTGTTTTACTGCAAAATAAAAGCTCTTTTTTTTATTTACACACCTTAAAAGTTTCTTCTTACTTCTGCATATACCTTTCATTTAAAAATACACTTTCATAAGAGAATTAGTGTATAATATATGTGTAATCATCTGCACAGCACAGGTTGTATTTTGTGTAACCAAGAATGCTGATAGTAAACTAGCTGCAAAAAAACCACCTCAAAGTGCAAATATTTTTTAAGACTATATTACAGCGCGCTGAAGTGTTGTTCTGGCCTAGCAGAATTTAAAAAGGAAAATTCCTGTCAGTCTATTAAGATTCTGCATGTATGTACCTTTTGTAGTTCTTACAGAGGACAGAAGAAACGCTACAAATGCACACTAACACATTGCAGAGGTTTCTACATGTATCATACCAGAAAACAGCAAATGAGACGTTTCTGATTTGTCACATAAGCATTCATTTTTATTTTGATTTGCACACAACTTCAACTAGAACTCAAATAAAAGCATACAAACACAGGATTTTGAAGTGTTTTTATAGTTAAACGCAGTTTAACCATTCTGGAGATATTTTCTAAGTTTTTATTTGTCTTGTTTTGCATCTAAAACTATTAAAAGGCATCTTGCTCTCACCTTGCTTTGTCTTTCAGCAAAAATTGCCAACATAAAGCTAGAAGATTCCTGTTTGGCACTCAGAAATTAGATAGTGTCACTCTCAGCTTGGCACTGGGCCTTTTTAGCTTGGCACTGGGCCATGTTTGTTGTGGCTGTAGTGCTTTCCGATCAGTTGCTTTGTGTGAGCTCACATTTGCCTCCAAAATATCATGTAGATATATCTGAATGTTAAAAAGCCTATGCTCCTCTGTGGCTCTTGTTTTAGGTCCTTCAAATGTTTTCCTATGATCAGTCCCACAAAAGCCAGGAGCAGAGGGTCCTAAGACTTCCCTTCCCAAGTCACAGTCTCAGTTCCCTTTCTTGAAAACCATTTGCCTAACCTTCTCTTACAGTCCTTTGATGGAGATTTCACAGCCTTCCCAAACTAATTACCTTATCTTCTATTATTTTAACTTTTCCCCTAACATCTAACCTGAATTTTCCTGCAATTTCCCTTATTCGCTGTGAATACAGAGAACAAAACAGCTCCTCTTCTTCCATGCAGGAACATTTTACAACTTTAAACATTTATTATAAGAAGCTTCCCTTCAAACTTGTCTTTGGGCCAGATAAATCCAGTTCTTTCCCTCTTTTCTCACAGATCATGCTTTCTTGATCTCCAACTGTGGCTGCTATTTTGTGAACTCTTTCAAATGGGTCAGCTATTCTTGCACAGCAGTGTTCAAATTGGATACAGAACTCAAAATGAAGTTTTACCAGCACTGAATAGACTAGACAGATTATATAAATTTTCAAGGTAAAAAAAGAACGAAGAATGCCCTACTAGGGTGGAAACTAACACAAAATTCACTAGATCCATTTGAAAATGTTGTTTCTTACATTTATAAGGACAGGAAACACTGGAAGATTAAATAACAACTCGCTGGCAGCAAACAATTTTTAAGTAATTTCAGCATGACATCCCTAAGATTTTCAGATTCATATATGCTCATCAATATGTTAAGGGAAGAGGAAACAGGAATTGTATTTTTCCCCTCCTCCCACTCTGTCTGGAAAACCTATGAGCAACACCACAGAAAGCTAGTGGAACTATTCACAAAGAAAACAACAAAAAATAGGTGAAGGATCAAGCAGCAGACATAGCAGCCAGAGAAATTGTACAGAGCTGATCAGCTTCCTGTTTATTCATCACTCCTTGAATGGGACACTTTCCCTTCTGGCATCCTCTCACTAGTAGGAAGTCCCCATTGACATTTATATCGAAGTTTCTCAGCCAGTCTGAATTGTATAATGTATTAAGCTTTGGCCATTTCTTCTTCAAAAAGATTGCTAGAAAACATGAAGTAAAACCCCATGAAAAAATTCTGAAATTCTCAAAGTGAAGAACTAAACACAAAAATCTAAATTTCTGTTGAAAACCTGGTCTAGAATTTATTTTCAATTAGCTTGCCCCTCATCCCCAAATGCATAAAAATAAGAAAATGAGTACAGGACGACACGTGGTTCTCAACGCCTTTTTGTTCAAAAGTCACCTGTGATCCCTCCAGAACACTGCAGCCATGAAGATTACAACAATAATTAGGTTGCAGCGAGAAATTAGGGCACAGAAACTTGAGCATTAGTTACCGGGAGTCTTGAAAAAAAATTAGATGAGTGGCAGCTTTGAAGGAAGATGACAGAGAGAAGCTAGATGAGCTGTCCTAGCCAACAAGTGTCCATACCAGAAGTTCCTGCTCGCAGAAAGGGAGGAACTGACACTTCGCTGGACAGAGAAATAATCATGGAAGGCATTCAGGTACTTATAAAAACTTGCTGCTACCTTCTGATTTCCAAAGTATTTCCGCTTAAAGAGACACTTTTAAAAGCATACTTAACCAGTGTTTCTCAATAAAGTAGCACTTACATGGGAAGACAGAAAAGAAAGTTTAAAGAACTGCCTCCATGCTGCCACAGAAGCAAAGCAGCAAGATGCATCAAGAGGTGTGCCATCTGCTCCTGTGCCAGCTCCTGCTCGATTATGAACTGTTCTACCAGTTCAGCTATTGTTGTGTGATCAGCTTCCGTATCATGGACCACCGGCCGATGACAGAGTGTGGCCAGTGTGTGATACTCTGGCTCTTGTAGCAAGAGTAGCCCGTGTAATTAGAAGGCAGTTAACATAGAAATGGAAAAGAATGAATGTTACTTGCAACGTATTACTTAACTTGCTAAAAAATCCTACTGCATGCCAGTCAACATTGCCGAAGTCAACAGGTCTACCAGATATAGCAAGAGAACGTGGAGTGTTTAAATCGCTTTGACAGGGAACAGACCTAACAGGTCAATGGAAAACCACGGACTGCGCGTAATCTCTTTCTTTCATAAGATCCCGCAGACCAGTACTGCCTGTTTCATGCTCTTGCATGTACAAACATCAGCTTTTGCATAAAATAAGGGACTAAACAAGCAGGAATACGGTGTCCACGTCCCAGCGCAACACGAGCTGCTAATCGCAAGTCACCAGGCAGCACAGCCGC
>NW_009224655.1:0-3198 GCF_000690835.1 Fulmarus glacialis | reverse complement strand
TCTCCACAGACCGCTGCCACCGGCCTCTTGCAAGGGCAATATTGGTGTAGGTGGCTCCATCGATACGTGTATCATCTTAACTTAAATTTCCACTCAGCGCAGAGACCTAGCAGCAATGCACAGCCTCTCGTGACGGCCCAGTGCGGCTGAGCTGGTGGTTTTATTCAAAGTCTCAAAATAATTGATGTTTACCTTGCAGCTCCTGTGCTTAGCTGATCTGGCTTCTTGCCTTTGTCAGTCAGAAGTTTGTCAATACTCCAGTATCCGGTGCCAAGCCAGGCAGCATAATGTGCTTCAAGAAATAGTATAGTCTCCCAAAAGGTATTTTCTTTCAGCATAGTTTCCAAATGATAAACACCTGTAGTTAAAAAAAAAAAAAAAACAACACAACAACCCCCACATTTTGAGTCTAAAATGGCAAATCAATGCAAATGTTTCCATGTGTAAACTGCAGAGAACTGACAAAAAGGTTTAGCAATTTAAGTTAGCAGGAATATGAAGTTGAAAGCATACACTGCATGTCAGGGGCAACCTTAGAAGCTGCATATCAGAAGTGTTACATGCTGTGAATTTATGAGATATTTCATATAAACTGAAAAGTTAGGGGAATAATAAGTTTCATAAGTGGCCCATGGCTGGGTGATAGCAAGTAAAATGTAATGTTCATTTCCAGAAAGGGGCTTGAAGTGTATTGATGTGGATGGGTCTACAGCTGGATTTGGAGGGGACCTGGTAAAATTGTAGCAACTTTTTGCAAGTTCACTTCCTCCCTTTTGTTAATGATTGTATATTGTTTCATAGGGATAGGAGAAGTGTTTGAAATATTCGCAAATCAGGTATTCAAGAGATGGATTTAGCCATCCTTTCAATAGGCATTATTTCATCTCTACTTTTACTTTGTTACTTTGATTCCTTGCATTATGAAGCTCTGCTTAATTGTGTGAAGTTTTAAGACACTTCAAATCTTATCCTATAGTCTGTGGGTTGGTAAGATAACTTTGGTATGATTTTGGTAAGACTTCTTTTTAAAAGAAATTGCTGTGGGGAAAATGCAAGGATACAACCTATCTTCTTAACACCTACTAAAATATATTTAATTTAAAAAAAAAAAATTGAGGCTGCATAGTATTCACAATGTCAAATGTAGTAGTAGCAACAATAATAGCAGCTTCTTCCAGCTTTTTCTGCCCTATTAAATGGAGCCTTTTCATTGAAATGTGATTATTTTTCATGGACCCTGTTCCTTTAAAAGCTTAGTTTCCACTTCTGTATTTGTCATAGTTTAATTAACCAGTTATCTGAATTGAATCACTCTTGTAGATACAGAACTCTCGCCCTCCTTTTTCCAATCAAAATATGCTAGGATCTGATATGTCTGGATTAAAAATACTGGGTTGATAATGAGTAATGGTCTCCATACACTCTGTTATTCTTCTCTGTTTTAATTAAAGCTGGACTAAGTTAAAGATTTCATTCTCTGTGTAAGTATGATTGTACAACAAAAACAGATTTAGATTTTACACTTTTACATTAATTTGAAAGGCTCCTTAATTCACAAAGTTCTTTTCATATTTTTCATTTTCATTGCTTTCAAGTTGAAGGAGACATGAAACCAAATGAAATTTGGATAAGGCAACTGTCCTTGAGTGGTAGAGATGACACACTTGTATTGAGCATAATATGTTCAGAATGTTGATGTTTTTGTAGAAGTTTATACAAAATTGCTTCGTAATTACTGTAAATATGTACAGAATGTCAGTGGCATGAGTTTTATAGTAAACATTATAAGCTTAATTTAAGAGAGTAATACGTAGTCTAGAAACACCAAGTAAATTTAGAGCTACATCAGCAAAGATGCTATCTTGAAGTAAATACATGCAAAGTACATATACTTCTTTGTGTACACTTTTAAAGTAAGAGAAATCTACATGTAGTAACTTGCCTGTAAGGTGTCTATTTATTCTTTGTGGCCTCAGTCTCAAACTTTTTTCAGTCATCAAGATTAATGATTAGGCTTATTTTCATTTATGACTTGTATAGCAATGAGTTATATAGTTGTCAATAAAAAATTCAATTTAGCCCATGAGTTTTCTACACTTTCATGCCTGGCTGTTCCAAAACTATTCCAAAAGCTTTATAATTTTCACATTATTATAATGTATTATATAAATGGGGTCCCTGAATGTCCTGAGTGGAGATTAAATAAACTGCTTCATAGCTCTATGTACAACAGAAGTGAATCTTGCATGGAGCACTGGTTGGAATGGAGGCCTTGGCTTGTACACCTCTTCCTGGGTGAACAGTGACCAAGAATACTGTGTGAGCACTTTGAGTGGCACGTGAAGAAGTAGGTTTTTTTTCTTTTATATTTTGCTTAAGTTTGAGGTCTTGGCAGCCTGGAGGTGGTCTTTATCTATCATGAGGTACATCCACCATAAAAAAGTGAAATTTGCAGTAGCATTGCAACACTGTTGGCAACTAGGAATTTTTCTGTCATCTTTATAGACTGCAACACATGAGCCTGGACTTATTCTTTTTGCATGACACAATCTGTTTCATATTGTCTGTATCTGCATGCTAGGTTCATCTGCTCATAGATGGTCTGTTTCTGGAAAAAAAAGTGCAGAGTGCATAAAATATAGTTGATTATCACATAAAAAATGAAGTTTTGGGAGTTTCTCAGTTAGAAAATGGTGGAAGAATTTGCATATATTTATCTAGGTGCATATATAGTGGCTACTTTGATTTATCAGGCTGGCATCTTGGGACTCCTTACTGTGAAATGGAGCCTCACGCAGGGGACATTTTGATCCTCTAAATATAGAAGTTTGCAAACCTGGTATATAATGTATGAAAATGCAGAGAGTAAGGGAAGAGTGGTAAGAACACTGTATAGGAAAAAATGATGCTGTGTTATTTGTTTATGAAATAGGACTATATTATATTCTGAGAGAAAATATTGCAGATGGATTAAGAATTATTAGAAGTACTGAAAAATTATATGGGGAAGAATGAACACTCCGTTGCTTCATTTAGAGAAGCAATACAATAGAACATGATAGATATATAATGATAATAAATAGTATAAAGAAAATAAATTACACTTTAAATATGCTTCTTCTACCGTTAGACTAATTAGATATTCCGTGAAGTTGAATGGTTGCATTTTCAAAACAGGTAAGGCAAGTTTTAGGATTA
>NW_009224654.1:0-432 GCF_000690835.1 Fulmarus glacialis | reverse complement strand
CTGGGCGGCTCCTGCTTCCAGGTGGAAAAGGGCAGGTCAAAAACACGCAGATGGGTCCAGCAAAGGGGATGCTGGTGCTGTCCATAGCCAGAGGAGTGGCTGAAGGCACTTTAGGAGCTTCCTGGCAGACTTACTGATCACTCAATGTTACAATTAGGAGTCTCAGTGACTTCTTGAACCTTAACAGCTCCTTTCCCATTTCTCCCTTCCCTCCCCTCCCGCCGAGAGTAGGAAAATGAAAACACAGACTGAGGAGAGCCCTTCATTATAAGAGCAATCTCTGCCCTGACTTTCCTTATGAAAAGTCTCATCCAGACATGTCCTCAGGGTAATCTCGACCTGTGAGCTGCCCTGACCACCCAGCAGCCTCTCGACTGCAGAAGGACGCTGCCCTTTCTTAACAGGGCTCGCTCCTTCCACCCACAGCTTCTC
>NW_009224653.1:0-2963 GCF_000690835.1 Fulmarus glacialis | reverse complement strand
GCACGCTTGTGTTCAGGTTCAGGGCAAGCTAGTATTAAACACATTTTTAATATGGAGATGTTACAGGCTCTGTTTTGGCTGCCATGCATATGCTCCTACAGTGGGTAAAGCAAATGGGCTATGTATTGCCACTTTTTAACTTCTCCAAAATAGTTAAACTGTCTATTAATATATTTAGTGTTAGTGAACAGGAAACACTGAATTTGTGTATTCATTAACACTTCATATCCATAAATCTGTTGTCTCGTATGTATAGAAAAAAGGAAATAAGTATGCCACTACAAACTGTAAAATAAATAGTCCCAGGGTCAATACATTACACAACCTCCCATACTGTGAAACACTAAGAGCAGTCTTTGTCAGAGTCCAATACTCTCCAACCTGGTTCTTCTAGATGGTCCATGCGTGGAGGGTGTAATGTTTAATTTAAGCAAATTTACTTATTTCAAGACAGTTGATGTTACATGGGATGTCTGATTTAGCAGAGTGATACAAAATACGCTGAAATCACAATTACAAATATAAGTTACACTTGGCAAAATATATAGCGATTGCTATACACAGTTGTGCAGCCACAATACCGACATGATTCCCGTCACCGGTCTCTGTAACACGCTCACCGTCACCAATGCCGGGCGTCGCCAAGAGGGAGTACTGGCTTGAAGCCAGCTCAAGCTCATTGCTCTCTTCGAAATACTTTTGCTAGTTGTCTGATTTTTATGCTCTACGTTAAGTGGAGCCACGAATTCACTCCCCCTCCTCCTCCATGCTGATCTGGCTATCTCAGGGAGACATTCACACTCCTTTAATGAACTCAGGCAGGATGTTTGCACCACCTGTTGATCCACTCAACTGCTGATAGCTGTTTAGCGAAAACAAAGGCCACCGTCCCGTCCCCTTTGTGTTGAGATACAGTCAGCCTCTTTGCAGAAGCTGTGGTCAGTCACAGCCTGTGTTATTCCCTGAGCTTCATGGGCTCATCTCCCTTGCCCATCTCCTCTGAGCATTCTTCCATTGTAGGGGTTTATTGGTCAGTCACAGCCTTGGATCCTTTTCTCGAGTGAAGAAAGTATAGCAGGCTCTATAGAGAAATTAAAATATTTATTCTGGGTTTACAGTGGTTTTATTGCTTCCAAATTAACAGAAACAATTGCTTCCTGTTAATGGAGAGAGACTTCTGGGTCAAATATGCATACAGAATTTCATCAAACTTCAGTTTGACATGCTTTTTGAGGTATACCAGTGTGAATAATCTATCATGGCAAATTTATGGAGTGATGTTTTCTGTAGAGCTACAGAAACAGCGAAATTATCATTGGAACCAAAAATAATACACAGTAAAGAAAGATATACTCTGTGCAGATTAATTAGGGCTGAGACCTAAATTTGTTAACCTGTGAAGGTAGTAGTGGCTTTTTCTGAATAGGTAAATACTGGCCTTTATTTGTCAAAAACTGCAAAGCCAAAAAGTATCTAATTATTATTCTCTTGAGATCCTGCTCATTTTTTTAGATCTCTATTTTCTGAATGGAATGGCAGCAGGTGTCATTATCTTCCATAAACATTCATACCGTCTCTCCTCTATCGAACATTGCATGTGTATGTATTTTCTTTCAGTTCATAAGGACTGTTCCTCCTCTGCCCAATGTTTCTATTTCTCTTGTATTACCTAGCAAGGTTGGAATCACAATTGCATGCTTTCCATAAGTGTCCATTGAATTCTTAATCTACAGTATTCAGAATTTTTTTGAAGATCAGAGAGTCTATAGGAATATTGACTTTATTAATATATTCATGAGTTTTTTGTGACAAACCTTCATTTAAAAATCATCTCTCCCCTTAGTCTATACTACAGTAGAATATCTGGTTTGAAAGAATGTGCCTCCAATTGTGCCCACATGGACAAACAACAAAGAAAAATGTGGACTATGCCTAAAATGCAAAAGGTGAGAAAATTGTGTATGGATATAGTTTATGACAATAGAACTAGAAAATATAGCATGGGGTTTAACTATCCCATCCCACTGGAATTTCTGTTGCTAAAAAATTCTGGCGTCTTCTAGGCAAGTAAAGATATCTCATTTGTGATGCACTGAAAGAGCAAGGTTTTTGTTGGGTTTTTTTGGTTTTGTTTTTGGTTTTTTTTTGAGGTCATGAAATTCATCATTTATTTTTACTCCTGTTAAGGACAGAGCTCCGATAGTTTGGAGAGCAAAACAGATGCAATCTTGTTTTCTGGGTTTTTTTAGAAAGAATAGCTCCCCTGCTGTCATTTCCAAGTTAAAGACTAATTAGACTTGCGGAGATATTTCCAGGAAGATGAAGATAAAATGTAGGGACCTGATCCTGAGAAACACTGAAAACTTGCAATGCCAGTGAAACCAATGCCAACAATAAGGGATTTGCTTCTCCTGCTCCCCCCCGTCCCTCCGGGCCCAATTTCATCTTCACTATAATGGGGCCCATGCTGAGAAAAAAAAAAAAAACTTCAAATATAATCTGTTAAATATTGGCAATTTCAAGGTAGGTTCCATACTTTGCTTTGCAAGCATATGGACCTTTTTTTTTCTTCCCAAAACAGGAGGAATTGTTCCATACCCTGCAAACAGTTCTTTTTTGCTCTATGAATTAAGATTGAGACATTGCATCATTACAAAATAGAAACTATCAGACTGTGTTATATTTCTGGCAAAAAGAATTTTCAACCTTTTTTTTTCTTCTGTTCCTAGTAGAAAGCTAGTGTTTGAGGTGGTGTTGATATTGCTATAGCCTTAAAAGCCTTTTCAGAAAATTGAAAATCAAACTTTGAATACACCAAGGCATTTCAGAGGAGAAGTATTGAATAGGTTAATTATCATATAAAGTTGGAAGGGACCATTAGATAATCTAATCTGACCTCCGGCATACCAAAATGTATGTATTTCCTGTATTTACATATTATCATAGAATCATAGAATCATAGA
>NW_009224652.1:0-16326 GCF_000690835.1 Fulmarus glacialis | reverse complement strand
CAGCTTCTCTAGGAGAATGCTGTGGGATATAGTGCCAAAGGCTTTGCTGAAGTCCAGGCAGACCAACAGCTTCCCAGCCTTTCCCTTATCCACGAGGCGGGTCACCTGGTCATAGGAGGAGATCAGGCTGGTCAAGCAGGACCTGCCTTCCATGAACCCGTGCTGGCTGGGCCTGATCCCCTGGTTGTCCCGGACATGGCTTGTGAGCGCCCTCAAGACGAACCGCTCCATAATCTCCCCCAGCACCGAGGTTTGAATGGCACTAGGCTGGTGAGGCTGTAATATAATCACAAACTGAGGACAATCGCTCCTGGAAAAAGTCTTTTTTACCATATCAGCTCAAGTGCAGAAACTTTTAGCAGTATTTTGTTGACTGACTGGGTGATACCCACCCAAGTGAGCGATTGCGATGTTGAAAAATGCAGTAAATATGGCTAAGAAATTAGTTGGGGATGCTGGGCAAAGCCCCATCTCCTGGAAAGCTCAGGCTGCTTCTGAGCAATGATTTCCCACTGAACTTCCCTGGGCAGCCCTTCGAGAACCAGCGATGGCAGTTCGAAAGCCCGAATGCTAGCACTTAGACCACGGGATGACCATCCCAGATGTACGGAGGCTTTGAATTACCCCAAATCCCTCAACATCAGTCAGAGCTGGGCTGCTGGAGAAGGTGCAGGTCGGGCCACGCAAGCTGGCATGCAGCAAGGCAGCAAATGGGCATTGCTGGGAAGGGGAGACCACAGCAAGGGCAGGCTTGGAAAGCCTGCGGCTTTGCATCTGAGCAGCTTTTGGGCTGAAAGCTTTAAATTAAACCATCCCAATGATGCACGTTTGAGGATGGACAGTGACAACGTGGGGAGGCTGAAGCAGTTTCCAGTTAGGCACCTCCATGGGAGGTGTGGTGGATGTATTAAGTGTAGATATATCTGCGTCAGCTTCAAATTAACCAGGCAGAGCAGAGAAATGAAGCCTGCTCTGTTGTAAAAAGATGGTGTTTTTCTTCTAGCCTGATCTAAAAGCCTGTTCTCCTATTTCCTACATCTCCAGAGGCAGCAGCTGAGGATCCCCACCCACCCTGTGGATATCACATGAGAGTTTGATTTCTTCGTTTGAGCTGCTGCCACGTACACAGTTATTACCTGCAGATGCGTGTGTGCAAGCACGGGCTCTGTGGGGATGGAGCGGAGAAGCTGGCTTTGTGGCGGTGAGGAGCGCTGTCTAAATAGCGAGATTTCCTGGAAGGAGGCAGCACATACTGCAAATTGGGTCTGTTCCCAGAGCATCTTAACTCGCAAGTGATTAGCTGTTAATTATTACGCTATAAATTACTTAATAAATGAGTATTCTTCACAGCACCTATTGTACCACATGACATCTGCTAAGCTGTGTGAAATACACATAATTACTACCACAGAAACGTAATTATAGCTCTTCCCCCCCCAAATTCTTGTGCAGCTGCCAGCCATGGCATGGGCGCTTGGTCCAGGGCACTGCGCAGGCAGTGCCACCGTGCACCACCGGCCACCTTGTCCCCACCTGCAAGTTTGCTTTTGGCTTTCCAGCAGACACCAGGATTCAACCTACAGAAGGCAAAAAAGCCATGCCCAGTTGCGCATCGCCTGTGTTTCAGCCTCAGCGTCAGGCTTAAAAGCACCCTGAGGATAATGTTAAGCTCTCCGTAGTCAGCTTTAAAAAACAACATGAAAAAAATCCTACTGAACATACTGATTTTATCCCAGTTTTGTTTATAAATGTTTTTGCTTTTTGAGGCTTTAATAGCTAAAACTCAGAGGAAGACTGCATTCTCCTGCTGGGGTACTTCAGTTCAAAATGTTATTCCAGTGACCTAACTTTGTTTATGGCCCTGAAGAGGGAGAGGTGGAGTCTCTTAACTGAGATCATCAAAATATTTGTGCTGGTATGTGCATTTTAGACCTGCCCTTGAAATTATTCAGCCTAGCTGTGGCTTGACTTGTTTTGGGCATTTGAACTTTAATTTTGCCCCCTAGTTCTTGTTGGTCTGAGTTGCGGTAATTGGCTGTGGGACTGTCTAATTGTGGGTTTGGGTGTTTTCAGCTGTTTTTTGGGGACATGCAGTGGTCTGGGCTTGCTCAGAGGTGGAAGGGGAAATAGGGATGGAGAGTGCAGCAGAAAAACATCTGCACGTGGCTGAGTAAGTGCAACAGCTTAAACTTATTTAAGAGGTTTTCTAACATATTGAGCCAACGTGCCTCTCTTAAGGGCGGGCTGCACATGTGAAAGATACATTGCAGTAAAGAGGTGCTTGATAATGTTAACTGTAGTAAGATTTTGGTCTTAGCTTCTACAATTAAACTACACAGTCACAGTGACGATGGGCAATTTTATTCTAGGATTTCCATGTTCCTCTGTATGTCACTCAGACTTTGTCACGCTTTCCTCCTCTCCGCTCTGGAGACAGATCATGGAAAAGACCTGACAGGGCTTTAAAGGTACAATCTGGGAGCATTTAAAGCCATCAGTTTTTATTTTTTGGAAGTGGATGCTGGGCATTTTCTAGAATTTAAATCTCTTAAAGCAGACGGTTGAAGTAGTACATCCTGCAGAAGGAGCCGCGTGCTGCATCTCAGCGGAGAGGCTGTCCTCCCACTGGTGGTGTGGCACACCAGAAACTTTTGCAAAGCGCTTTTTGTTGCTAGTTCAATTTGCTACACAATGCACCACTTTAAAACCTGGGTCTGTTTGCTCTTGATTTCTCCCAACCGTAGAGGAGGAGGAAAAGAATCCCTTTTCTAACGTAACCGGCGGGCGATAAGCTACGCTGCACCCACCCACACCGCCTCGCCCTGTGCCCCTGCCGGTTACACAGCATCTACTGCGTCTCCCCATTGACAGGTTCTGGTGCAGGCTGCTTTTCTGTTTTTTTTCCATTTTAAGGAGAATGAAGGCACCGGAGAGAGAGCGTTTAGAGGACTTGGGAAGGTTTCAGCAGTGAATCCATTGCAACTCTGTGCTTGCTCTCCTGCCACAGCTTCTTCATATGGTGCAAGGGAGCAGGAAGCTACCAACAAGGGTAATAAGCACTAGATATTACAACGGGGATTTCTTACATTGCTAGCAAGAGAAAAAGCTGCCCTGCCCCTCTGCTGGCTGAAAACAGCATAGAAGGTATTTCCAATAATTTTTTCCCCTAAAAGGCTCCAGGCAACAGCATCCATGTAAGTTCATGCTGCTGACAGTGAAGCTGATGCCTCCATTTTTATTAGTTTCCAAATCACACTGATGCAGCAGCAGAGCAAACAAGACTGTAAGCATTGCTCTGAACATAGCCCTGAAAAGCACCGTTCAAATGTCTAACGCATCAAAACCATACCGAAGTGAGAGCAGGAACAAGCTACATGTTAGAAAGCCTGCAGGGTATTAATGATGTATAGTAAATGGGTGCCAAATAACAGGGCTGTCACTGCAAGGCTGCTGAAGCACTGAACCAGCTATATGTGCCTGTTCTGCATACAAACAGCACCAGGATTTCTGCAGGGCTGAATAGCATATGCCTGGAAAAGCGCCTGATTCCCATAAAAGTATGGCAAGAGCTGTGTTCTGAATATCCTTCATACAGGATGGTGATCTGACGGTATAAAATAGGCAATACTGTATTACGTGTGTGGCAAACAGGACTGGCTGAAGTCTTTCAGCTTTGGGGGAGAAGGGTCCACCAGCCTTCAGACCCAGAATATCACTTGTTCACCGGCAGTAAAATGCCAGTCACTGGTTTTCTGCAGACCTCATGAGAAACGGATTGTATTTACCCAAGGTGCTGGGGTAGGGGGAATACAACTGATTTCTCACTCAAGTGGGATGATGTACATCCTCAGCGGCACTTCTAAAGCCTGCATGCCTACTGTGGTTTTGCATTCAGATGGACGCAGCAGTACCATGAAGGTAGGCTGGACACAGAGGTCATGCTCAAGCTCCTGTCACAGCTGGTGACCACGCCGGGTTGGAATATTAGCAACTGGCTGCCAGCCAGCACTAAAAATTCAAGCCGCTGGCTGCCTGATTAACTACAGCAATATAGCCTAAAACAATGGCAGCTGGCCATATGGTGAAATTAAAAACACAAACAAACTCTTCCTTGGATCCCCGCTGATGGTTCACCTTTTTCTCAAGAGTTAAAATCCCCATTGGTAGGGGCCAGATTTCAGGGCAGCGGCGTCACCATTTGCATTTCTGCCGTGCTGGCGCATCCCCCCCCACCCAGGAGGGTCCCAAAGCTGCCCTGCGCCCAGGGACTGGCTTTGCGGAGGGAGGAAGGACCCCGCGGCACGCCGGGTGGGAACGTGCCGGCCAGGGAGCACGGCGAGCTGTACTGCTGCTCCCTTGCCTTCCCGGACCAGCACCAGTCCCTTAGCTAATAAGGGACCTTTCCCTTTTATAACTGAAAGCTGCACTGAGAAATGTGAACACGGGCAAACGTGGCCCATCCTACCCATAGCTGTTGGGCCGCTTTGTTGCAGGTGATGTTTAGGACTGAACCACTTTCTTAAATAAACCCTTAAAGACTTTTCCTTGGTTGTGTTTTTTTTTTTTCTTTTCCAATCTCCGTTATCACTGTAATATTTCATGCTTCACGCTTCTGGAAAAAAAATTCAATATTCAAGAACAAAGCAATCCACAGCTTCCCTTCATTTCAGTCTTTTGTATCCTAGGGCTGTCCTAACTCAATAACTGAGTTTTTATTGTGTCACATTTCACCACCGCTGACTGCACCCCGCCTGGCTAATCCTTTTGCTGCTGCCTTATCGGTATTTTTTGTAATTCACTGTTTGTCCATTCTACTTTCACAGCTTTTAGGGCTTTTTCTTGTTTCCCCTACCCCCCGATTCCATGAAATTTGCGGCTGCCCTCTGTGATTGCTCAGTCTGGTAAGGAAGCAGGTAGTTGAACATCGGCAGCCTGATTTTGGCAGCTGCCATCATATTTTCTCCAGCTGGGAAAGAGGAAAAATTCAATATTCTCCAAAGCTGACAACATGGAAAGATTTCCATTCCTGAAGGGAGTGGTGAAAGAGCAGAGAACTACTATAAGATCCAATCTCCCTGTGCACAGGGTACAGATCAGCACCTGCATTTGTACATACGCAGAATGCTAACCTCCATGATTTAAGTGGCATTTACTTGCCAATGCCTGCTCAACACGGCATGCAAGCCCCAGGGGTAAGACCCTACCTTTCCTAGGGCACAGGTTGCAGCTGCTTCTTCTTCCTAAGTAAAACTGCATAAAAGAATAGTTTTAAATTCTCAAGTCCCACCACGCACTCAGGAGTGGGGGTCAAGGCGACTGTAAAAGGACATTGTCTCTTTGTTTAGAGAAATACAGATTGCACCATGCTGAAGCTCTGCAACGAGGGTGCTATCCCATGTGAGCAAGTGACTTCGTGGCAGAAGCAGCATGTTGTTTCTGCTATCTATCAATCAAAGCAGCTCCATCAAATAACCGGACAAGCTGTGATTTTTTTTTTTGGCAGATAAGAACACTTTCAGTTTTGAATAAATGAATATTTAATAATCCCTCTCACTGGCTAAAAGTTCATGTGTATATGTGCTCATTTGCTTGCTTGTTACTCTTAGCACAGAACTGTAGATATTGCGTAGAGGTGGAGGGGACTGTTTTTCTGTTTGGGGATTATACACATATATGTTTTCAGGCCCACTTATATTTTAGGGCCTACCAGCATGAGACTAACCATTATTTCTTTTGGTGTGATTGTTTTTTTTAAAAAAAACAAAAAAGGAAAGAAAATCATTGCCAAATGTCAAAACTGAGTGGTGTTTCTTTTTGGTGGGACACATCAGCTGAGCACACTTGCTCTCATCACATACTGTTCAATGTGGCATACCTGAGTGGTTCACCAGGACAGTCCTGCATTGCCTGCTGTTGCTGCTCCTCACCAAGTGCTCTTTTATCTCTTGGGCATGAAGAGACATCTGCTAATCAGCCAAAGTTACACCCAGGTGTCTCAAACAGCTGTCCCCATTCAACCCATTAATTCTGATTTTTGAGTTCTTTCAATCATAGCTGTAAGATACTCCTGAAGTTGTTCCCAGCTGGGGTGCAGCCTGAGGTTATTTAATTCTTTTCCCCTCTGCAGTAAAGTATGCTCTTCTAGAGGTAACTTCTCAGGGTGGTGGTCTTTCAGGTGACACCTAAGGTAAGCAACAATCAACCAGTTATTCTTTCCCAGCTTTGCTGTGGCTAAAAGACACTGATAACTTTGGAGGTATGTTTCTAACAGCACGATAACCTTGAAGGTTTTCCATTATCACAGCCACTGTCACTGCATTTGTGGCACTCAGAGTTTTTGGGGATGCCTGCAGAAAGCCTCTGCTACATGCTGAGGATTTTCTACTCCCACCAATTCTCATATTTCTTCATAGGCTGCTGGAATAGTTTGTGTGACTATTGGAAAACCCTTAGCAAAACACTCCCCCACCCCATGTTTTTATACATGCTCTTCTAACCATGCTGAATTATTTGGTAAAAAAAAAACGGAGTGAGCTTTAGGTTTCTCCAGGATTTTCAAAGACTTGTTGTCCAACTACTCCCAGCTGCTTTACAAAGGGAGGATTTCTAGCATTTCCGACTGTGGTAAGATTTCGCTTCAAACTGAGGTGTTTTAAAAACAAAAAATCAAATACAGAATCCTTTAGCTATATGTTTTAATTGTTGACTTTTGCATCAATATCCTGCAGTCATAGCATACTCAGGTATCTTCTGATGTGCTTTTGCAAGTTTTAATCCTGTGATAAATTCTATATTTCCCGTACAAAAGGCCATGGGGTCAAGGGCAAAACAAAGAGAGAACAGATGTTCATGCTAAAATTCTTTCTGTAATTCAAACAGGAGATCAAACACATTGACTAATATGAATCATCCTGGATTGACACAAGCAGTAGGTTCCTCTTTAAGCAACTGGGGACCAGTAGTTGCATGGAACAAGAGGTTCTGTTCAAAGCTCTAGCCTGCCATAAGCTTTCTCTGTGTAAAGTAATAAGAAATAAATCTCCCCTACCATTAGCAGTATGAATCATGAGGAATAGGTATATCTGGTATTCTTCTCACCTGAATGAATTCAGCTTATGGCACAGTTTCAATAAAATGAGAACATGGTAACTAAGGAGTGTTCAAGTGTTTTTGCTTGAATTTTTGACTTGGGAACAGTGTGGGTCTACCAGTGTGAATAAAGAAGGGTCCTTTCTATCCCTTAAAGAACAACAGTAGCTTCTTTCATAGACTGCAGGAACCCCTTCCCTACCACTGGATGTTCAAAGAAGTCCTAAATTCACCAGGGAAGCCATAGCATAGTTGTGCTTGCAGCTGTCTGCCAGATTTGTTCCATTTCTCCCTACGGTTTCTCTGCTGTGCTCATGTCTCTTGGCTAGTATGTGCTTTCCAGGGACTGTTTTTTTATTACTTTCAAACCTTGGATCGTCTGAAGAAGAAAGTGGTTTTTTCACAACAAGCTGCAAAAGCTGCATGTATTTAATGAATGTGGAACTGTGTCCCGTAGGCTGCTGTTTCTTAGGTGGTGGAATAAGGTTTCCTCTGAATCGCTGTAACATTTCAAGCTAGTAACTCAGCACATTTATTTCTTCTTAATAAAACCCCTGCTTCATGTACCCAGGGGCTCCTTCAGTGGCATCAATCACCAAAATACTCATTTTCCCTCAGTGTTACACTTCATGAACCTATTTGTTCTGTTATAGTTTAAATTCTTCTTGGTCTTATCAGCTGACCCTTATATACTACTTTGCCTGACTACTATAGAAGACCTTTATTATCTTTGCCTTATTCAAAGCACTGAACAAAGTCCTCTTTAATTGCTGCCATCTGATCTTTGTCCTGGAGAAACAAAATTTGTTTTTCAAAATAAATGATCTCTGCAGCCTTACCCAGCTATCAAATATTACTATTGACTATCTTATCAGACCATGTAATGATGTCAATTCTACCTGCTTCATTATCTATCTAAAGATTAACACTAAGTCTAGTCTAGTTTATAAGAGACAAAGGCAAGAGTGAAATGTATGATCTCATTCCTCTGGGTGCAATTCTTTCAGTAATCTGAAAGAGTGAATTGTTGGTATAGAAAGGTTAATGCTGTACCCCCTTTTTTATCAATTGTCTGGTTTTTATCAAATCTGTGCCTTATCTCATGTCTGTTTTATCTGATCTGCTTGAGTAAGGTACATAATTGAAGCTTCTTCCAAATTTAATTTCCCCTTCTCGGAAGTCCTGCAACTATTTAAAAAAAAAAAAAAAAAATCCTTTTAGAAAGTCTATTTTAGACAAGGAGCACATGCTGAGTTCAGGTATTAACAACTCAGCAGCTATGCCCTTGAATACAAAATACTCCCCATCTTCAAATTGATCAGTAACCTAAAAAAGAGCATTTTAAGATAATATGCCCATTTCTCATTTCTTTTCTTCAGTTAAAGGAAATAAGTTGGTACAAATTTCCTTAAAATTGGCTTTACCAACAGTAAACTTGGTGAAATAAAATAACTGAGTTCAGTACCTAGACTTTTGCCATTCAAAGATCTTGCTCGTGAAGGGAGAGCTATTGGTAGCTATCTAGATCACCAAAAAACATGTTTTGTAGTTCTCTGACAAACCCTAGTGTGGCAAAAAGCTGCTATTCTACAGCTTGCGTTCAACACTGTGTAGATGCTGCTCAATGAACTTCCACTAGTTTCCAATGTTCTTGAGTTCCCTCCTTTCACCTTTGTTTCCATCTGTTTGGGGCGGGGGGACACCAAACCCCCTCACTCACCAAACACCTGCTTTGCGGAATCTTAAATTCTCATGTTCTACTTGTGAATACTTTGCACTGCAAGATGAGTATATTCTTCCTGTTATGGGACAACATACCTGCTCACAGCTATCTGAATTACAGGAGGAAGAGGTTTTATGAAGAATTGTTAGCTTTCCTCCTGTGACCATTTGAAGTTCTTGCGGACTTTTTACTGCTTCCAGTCTGTTCTGGCAATTATTCCTGAACTTCTTCATTAGAAACAAACCAAGCTTTCGTATGTTTTCCTTTAAAACATTAATGCCATTATCGCTGCTTTGCTCTTGATGCTAAAAAGTTCTTCCGTTTATTTTCTGATTTATACTTATTGTGCAAGTACCTTCTGTAGTGTTTTTGCCCCTTTTCTTCTCCTCATGTATTTCACTTGATTCTCTTCCCCACCCCCCCCACATGCTTATCGAAAGTTTCTGTTATGAAGTTTACTTTTATGGGTCTGAAATTTGACTGTTACATGTGACTAGTATATTTTCTGCTTGTGTGACATCTCACTGGTTCTTGTGAAATTTGGAAACTGAAGAAAAGTTTCAGTGTGATTCTCCATTTATTGTTCTGTCTTCTTGAGCGCTACTGTAATTTTCTTCTCCTGTCTCTGGGTACACGAGGAATAGGAACTCACTGAACGTGAGTTCTAGGTGCTTGCAGGCTTTCTTCATAATTAAATGTTTAAGCTGGTAATGATGAAATTAAAAATAGACTAGCAGGTCTGTTAGGAAGCCTGAGCAGAGCAAATGCAGAGATCTTGTGTTTTTCAAATATGTTGCTGAAGCTTTACATCACAGACTGGCTTCTACCTTCAGCATTTCCAGGCAACTCCATTTCTAACAGTGTTTCTCTGAATCCTATTTTCTGTATCGCCTCATTGATGTTCTCTCTCTCCAGCAAAGAGGTGTGTGTCCCTGTATCTTTGGCTTCTGATAACCATCTTGCATGGCAATTTGATCTTCCAAGTTTCCTTATCACTAAAAGCAACGATTTTGAATCATGTGTCAGGGCCCTAAGCCTGAAGGCCAGTTTCTTGTTGCCAGCATTGGTATATGGTTGACTTTTCTTCAGCTTTATCATGTTGTATTTGATGTATTTGGTGTCAAAAATCTTCCCACCCATTACACTCTTAATCTTACGAAAGAGTTTGTTTTAAACTTTTTAAGGTGCTACAGGAAAGAAAACCAAAGGAAATGCCTTCTTCTACTTAAGGCAAGAGACTGGATTACTACAGGTAATCACTCTATCTCCTCAGATCTTGGCTTACTGTACCATCTCAGTGTACCTCCCTACTAGTCTCCCATAGTGGGCTTTTAATAAGGGGAACAGGCAAGCTACAGGCAGAGCAGAAGGGATGGCAACTGCCCTAGTGTCTCTTCTAAGCTGTCCCAGTGCTTGTCCTGCCAATGATATCAAGGGCAGACTCAGAGAGCCGGTGTGCCTATAGAAAAGATACTGCTTTCCCTTAACTTGTATGTTCTCTTAGACAAATTATTGGAAGGCATTGAAAACTAGCAGTGTTCAACTTCCATGCTGCTTCGTTAGCTTGTATTTCTCTTCCACCCAGGTTTTCTTAGTGGTAGATGTGAGGCTCTACCCTACATCCTTGGCCAGGAAGGGCAGCCTTTGGTGTTAGTCCCATCATATTTGGGCTGGAAGAGGCAGCTCTGTATGGCTACCGAGGCGCTAAGACATCTGAGTTACAGTTCACAACCACCGGAGAAAATAGGCTCCAAGGTATTTGACGTTTCCGTTTGGCCTGTCGGGACCCACTATGCTGTTATCTGTTATTGTAAAGGATCCTACCAAGCTTCTCCTGTAGCTCATCAGCCCTGACCTTGGCACTCTCCAGTAGCATAATTGTGGTTGACATGAAAATATGTGCCATGTTCCCATTGCATCAGCTAAGAATGGTTTTACAAGGAATTTCTAAAGCTGTAAGAGCGTTTTTGAAATTATGTAACTTCTGTTTAAACCTCACTATCTCTTGCAGGCTCTGAATACGGGGGTCTAATTGTTAGATATTAACTATTAAAGACACTCTTAGAGGTTCTCTTACAGAAATCTTCTTTTTCTGCACAATAGCCAATCCAAGCCAGTAGTTTGTTTAAAAACAAAGGGGTAAGTGCTCTGATAATATATGCTTTATAATAACAAAATGAAGAAGGAAATTTAGTAGAACTAATTGTACCATTCACTCATGGATTAAAAAGAAAATGAACAGTTTTATTATAAAACAAAGCTAATGCCTTCTTTTTGCTAGAGGTTCTATAAGCTTTCAATATGCAGCAGCTTTAAGCATACTGTGCCTTTTTCACGTTAGACTCATCTTTACGTTCCTTTGTGCAGTTTGGATGTTTGTGCCAGCTCTCAAAACTGACAACTCTTGCCCTGCTGAAGACTCAAAGGATTCAGATGAAAAATTTAACTTTTGATCCCCATCCCTCCTTGACAGAAAAACGGAACTTTTAGCCATTACTGAAACTGGAGAAGATAGTCCAGATATTAATACAAATAACAGGAATGAGAGAACCTTGGTATATGCCCTGGCTTGTGAGAAACAGGCTCTGCCTTTCAGTGACATAAACCAATTTTTTTAATGGGTATAATTTTGTTACTGCTGACTTATTGAATCCTCCGTTTGAGAAAATTGCACCACCCTGTTTGAATGGCTTAATAGTTAAAACTCTAGCTAAGCTAAAGAAGATGAGCGTAGGAGTTTTGAGGAAGGAATACTTTTAAAATTCCATCCCTAGTTTATTAGTAAGGAATTCCTACTGCTGGAATTATCTGGAAGACCATGTCTGAAACTGTAGTCTTTGTTCGCTATCATTGTTCTTTCTGGGCCTCAAGATTTCTTGGGGTTCTTTGCTGGTTTTGGTTGGTTTGGGGTTTTTTTGGTTGTTTGTTTGTGGGGTTTTTTGGGTGGGTTTTTTTTTTGGCTTAACTGAGGTACCAGACATTAAACATGTGCAACATATCTGGAAGGATAGAAAGAAAACTGGTATTAACACGAATAAAAATGTGTATAAAACATTTATTGTAAAGAAAACAATTCTGTGCAAACAGTGATGAAAAAAGACTTCTGTTTTTTTAAAAACTCCACGTGACTTTGTAAAACCCACCAAACCTACTCTGTTGGTACTCTACGCTGTAACAGTCCACAAATAGTCCACTGAAGCCACTTACGTAATTGGCTTCGATTTTTCTTGCAGAGTGGAGCTCAAATCTCTGAAGTTTATGTTGGCTCTTAAGCAAGACCTATTCTTAATATCTCTGATGTAGGAAGGTAAAGAATGGCCCAACAAAATGGAAACAGAGCTGTAGCAACACAAGGCCCACCTCTGTTAGCTTCTCAGGCCCTCAGTGTGTGATCCCTAGCCAGCACTTGTTGGGTGAACCTCCTCAGCAAGGGCCCCTACCTTCTCCTTTACCCAGGCTGTAAATATCAGGCACAGGATGTTCCTCCAGCTGGTCAAATTCATTAAGGCGGAAGTGAGTTGCCAGTTTGTTTACCATTCTTTTCAGGGTGACAAAGGCTGCAATGACTTGGAAGGTGAGGAAGAGGGCAAAGACAATATGGACTGCTCGCTCCAGGGGCTGAATTTTCAGACCTTCATTAAATAGCAGGAAGAGAATGATAGGCAACTGCAGGAGGAGACTCAGGAGCCAAAATCCAGCCAGCTCAGGGACCTGTAACAGGGAGACATCACCTATTAATTGGCAGCTGGAGATGAAAAAATCCAAAACTTCGTGGAGAAAACCACATTTTTTTTTTATCTTCCAAAAGCCACCGCATAATGTAAACCGGCAAAAGCGAGCTAATGTTTTCATATACTGTGTTTTTAACCGTACTTATTTTTTCTGACAAAACAGTTTTGGGGAGCGAGAGGGCTCTCTTCTGAGGGAAAACATCTTGTAGTGCACAAAAGTAAGTGGAAGCTGATGCCAAGGGAATAGAAGATGCAGACTGTAACTTAGAGAAACAATCATCTCCTCAACTTAAATCTCTTAGATGAGTAGACTATTTTATTTATGTTCAACTCCAAAAAGCTCTCATGCACAAACTAATATGTACATGCAATAACACACCTTCTCCTGCAGATTGCCCATGTATCCCAGGTAGAGTCGAATGACTTCTATTAGAGAGGCTAGGATCATGATTGTGACCAGGATGAACTTGTAGTAATCTGACAAGACTGGATACTAGAGGGAAGAAGAGAGTAAAAGTTTCTGCTGTGCTGTTTCATAACATGCTGTTTGTGATTAAATTAAGACACTGTATGCTACTGTAAGTTGACAGCATTGCATTGGCTTTCAAATACTCTTGAACCTCCAGTTTCAAGAAATTCCTAAGTAAACCTAATAGAGCTCACTGGAGTTAGAGATTATCTCAGGTGGTGTTTGATCAGAAGTACTAGGAGGTGTTTGATGAGAAACATATTACACTTGTAAACCATCACTTTCCTTCAGGACTCACCTTCAGATGGAGCATGACCACTGTGCTGAGCCACCAAAATGGGAAAAAATAAACATTGAAATAGAGGGACATCTGCAGTGGTAAACTGGAAACTATTTCATTATCTGTAGATAGAGAGAAATCTTTATCACTCCTAGTTTATTCCATACATCCCTTCCATAAATATGACAGAAAGATACTGCTCCATCTTAGCTTCATGCAGGGCATTAACACTCTTCCCAGTCAAATTAAATGTTAAGAAAAATGTTTATATATCCAGGGGAAAACCTCTACCCTATCCTTAGTTAGACCATTTCCTGGAATTTAATGCAACTTTCAGTTCACAGGATACAGAATTTGTATTGCTTAGTCATATATTCAAGTTGTGTCTGATTGTTGATTACCTGGTGGCTTATGGCTTACTCCGCAGTCTAACTGATAGGCTTAGCTCAAGTAGTGCTGTATACTGATATTGCAGAAAGACTTAGTGGTTATTTCATTGCAGTTCCTAAGAGAATGGCCAAAGTTTAAATGAGTACATACTGGATCATCGTTATTTTCTAGATGATCCTCCTGAGTAAGGACTTACTGCTAGAGAGCAGGTTTGCATTGCCCACTCTTCATTTTCAATCTTTATTTAAACATACATTTGGATGGAAGCAATGTTGCAAGAAGCCAGTAATTCTTCTAGTTCTTAAAAGCTAACAATTTCAAATATGTGTCAAAATAAAACTTAGTCTGGAGAGAATAAAATGTGTTCATACAATGTAGAGAAAAGCAAATATTGAACTCTAACATGCAGGCTGTAAATTCTATATTTAGGATTTAATAATGGATTTTACAAGATTAGACTTAAAATAAGGAAAAATTTAAAAGGGCATTCTAAGGGAATCATTCTTTTTTGATGGGTGAAGTTTTATTGCCATATTCTAGTTAACTGACATTGCATCCATTTTACTTCAATTACCAACAGTCTCCTTTCTCATGGTTTCCCCAGCTGAAGTTTGTAGGCACATCTTCACTTCGTACTACCTAAGCAAGTTTAGAAAGTATTCATTGTGACCTGCCGATTTGTATTCAAGAACTGTGCCCCTGTCTGTCACCATGGTGACATTCGATTGAAAATTAGTCTAAACAGTCACATTGTCTCACTTCCAGGCTCAGAAGCACCTCTTCTGACATTGCCTTCTCTTTCCGTATCTTCCAACCATTCTCATACCTGTCTCTGTTCCATCTCAGTCTGGCATCCCTGTTTCCAGTCCAGCCACATGCAGCCTGGTACAGTCTGTTCCAGAAGTCTTTATGCCAGTTGCAGCAGTATTCATGGTAGCTACTAGACTAGGTGGGAAGGGAGGAGGATTTGGGAACAAAACTGGGACAGACCTTAAGGGTAGGGTGTGAGGGTCAGGGATCTGTTATACTGAAATAGAAGTGCAAGACAACCAACTTTTTTTTTAAATAATCCCATTTTTAAGCATCAACACTTTCTTACATCTGTAAAGGAATGAAAATCTATAGGTACCTCAAAAACAGTTTCACTATCTACCTACATTGTCCCAGCTGTCCTAATGAAGGAAGCTCTTAAACACCAGGAGGACTTTAGAGGGCACCAAAATACAATTCTAAAACACTGTTTTATCTTTCAAAAAAAACATGACCATGCAATTACAAGTAACTGTGTTTCTGGCCTACGTGTATTGGATGAAAATTTAATGGTTCATGGCCATATTACTTAAAACAGAGAAGCCAACAGCTCTAATTCCCATTGTGATGATCAGAACGTTTTAGGTATGTTAAAGGTTTCATTGACATAGCAGAAGTTACAAATATCAGTGCTCAAGTTTTAAAACTGTGTTTTGGATGAATGTTTAGCAATATAAGCCAATTCTAATTCATCTTTCTATCTCTAAATTGAGCCAATATGTATTTTCTGGTATTGCTAAAATTCATGGAAATGCCAGGCAGTATTGTGATGGCCAATTCCTTGATGCTAGGGCAATTCACTAAGATATATATGTGTAAACTTAATTTTTGAAATCCTGATCTCCAAGAAGTTAATGGTACGTTTGCAATTGGTTTCAATGGGTTGGATATTCACGTAAGAGTTTTCATGATGGGAAATGGAAAAAGAATTGCTAAAAATAGAAGCTATTCCTGGAGTTAAGAAAATATTTCAGTGTTGTTTGATAAATGAAATGAGAAATTAATAAGTGTTAGCAGTATAACTACACTGGCATAACTACACAAAGAAAACGAGAACGCGTATCTTGAAATATGAATGACTTTTTGATTAATTTTATCAGCTTGGAATGGATTTATAAGTTGAAATTCACATGCTAACTTCTATCAATATAACCTTTCCGTGTGTATTTTCATGGCTACTGTCACTCCAAAGGTATGAGAAGAGGGCATGTTAGCCTGCAGGTTTCACTGGTAATATGATGAAGGAACAGTTATCAGTCCTTAAGATAGACTTGGAAGAAGTAAGAGAAAGCTGGCATATGGCAAGTTTGAGTTTCTGCTGCCTAACTCCAGCTTGGTACACCTCTTCATGCTTTAAGCATCTGGTGCCCTAACTGTGCGGGACTAGTGAGCTTTAAAACAACAGCTCAGTTCTTTTATTCGTTCTGTGTTCTCTGTAAATGACTTATACTTTTTATTTTGGCACAGGCAGAGTCACAACGAATTTTATCTGTAATATCTTATGCAAACTTGCTTCCTAAGTTGTAAAGGCAGCTAGAGAGTGTTCTCCATACCCGCTTTTAAATCAAACTGTTCCCCGCTTAACCTTTTAAGCGCAAAGGAGGCCTGCCTTAGGCCTGCAACACCGCAGCATGTGAAGTGTAGGGCGACAGCGCAGCAGCATGACTGACAGTGAAACCAGACCTCATCTCAAAGGCATCTCTGCTTTTCAGCGCTGGACTGGCACCCATGTCGCCTGGACTACTCTGAGGCGTTCTCCCGTGTTCCTCCGCTTGAGCTGGGGGAGAGCGACAGCGCTCTGGGGCGGCACCTCAGCCCTCCTGCCGCAGATGGC
>NW_009224651.1:3224-22988 GCF_000690835.1 Fulmarus glacialis | reverse complement strand
GGAAAAAGAAAGGAAGGAAAAAGAAAGGAGAAAAAGAAGAAAAAAACTTGCTCACAGGGAGGGAAAATATTTTAAGAAGTCATTAAAGCAACAACCTTCCCAAAGAGAATAAATCTGCAAAGCAGCAGCAAAACAAGCTGCCCAGTCTATTTTATCAAAGATTTGGGCTTTTTTCCTATTACATGACAAACAACTGGCATCCAAGCTGCCAATTATTTAACCATGGTGAGACTTTTAACTCCATTTAGGAGGGAAAAATAAAGCTGCTGTAAATTTAACACTGCACAACAATCTACAATAGCTGCCTACGAAATTTACTTTATGTCCTTTTTTATCTCTGTCTACTAGTACTGTTTTATCAACATATACAGAGAAAATGTTCTCTCTCTTGCACTGGTTGAAAGTTATTTTTGTGCTAGTCAAAACATTACAAAGAACTTTGAAATAATCAGGTAAATGGTGGATAACATGATTCTACATCACCATTTAGATGGCTGTTTCATCACAACTTACGTGCACAATGAAATTTCTCTGCATCACACACACAGCATTTTATATTGTTTGTAGGAGTGTAAACTCTGCTTATTATTACTGGCCAAAAATTGAAAAGAAATCTGATTGATTATTGTTTCCAATGGTTTCAATATTGTTCTCTCATTCCAAGTGAGCACCAGCAAGTGGCATACCAACTACCATTTTGACCATCATGTTACTCAAAGCTTGAACTATATCAACACATTGTTTTTCTCCTCCCCTTGCTCTGAACAAAAAAGTTTTGCATTGGAGTTATTAATCTGTGTAGTTCCATGTAGCTGACTTACCAACTAGTCTGTGAGTAAGCGTAAACTTTACCACATTAATTTCTCTAATCCACCTCCAACCTCCACCTACTCTCTATAAAATTTGAGAAAATTAGGACATAAGTCACTATAACCAGAGTCTTTCTGATTATAGATCACAGAGTTGTCCAGGGGTCATTAAAAGCCCTGATTCAACTCTTAATGAATCAGGTAACTGCCAATAATGGCACCTTTTGAATACACCAACTATTACAAAACCTCATAGTTAAAGCAGGCTTGGGGAAAAATTCACACACGCCTTTTTGTACTCATTTTAAGAAAACGTCAACTAAAAAACTAAATAGTCTCAGTGTACAACAAAGAATGCATACTAAACAAACTGCAATTATACTGAGGCCACAGGCTTTCTGAAAAGTGTCAACTGGTATATTTCAGTAAAACATAAGTTAGTAAGCATCTTTCTCAACCGTATGAAAGATGTTAAATCAGAAGAATGCTGGATTTCTGTAAACTATGCCTGTTGAATGACCACAAAAATATACTCTCTTTTCTGTAGCTAACTAGAGAGAAAAAGGCACATTGAGACAAAGGGCCTACTGACCATTAGTTACTGACTTCAAAGGGTCAACTCCTCAAATGGAGGCTTAGAGATCTTTCTAAATGATGGACAGAAAATCATGTCCCTTGTCCAAAAACTGTCCATTACTAACACCCAAGCAAACAAGCATTCTTCTTGGATTATTCTGTGCATGAAGGAAGATAAAAAGTATTTCTCAGCTTAACGTGGTCAGGCAGGCTAGACAGTTGTTATTTTAAAAAGCAGAAAGTACTCAAGAAAAAGAAAATTAATTTGTAACAAAAGTCAACCGCAAACAATTAAGGACTCCACAAAAACTCTAGCTAATGAAAGATGTTTCCTTCTTTATTATCGTGTAATACTTCTTTCACAGAAACATGGTATTTACAAATATACACATATAGACTGCTGATCATAAAATGTTACTGAAGAATTAGTCAAAAAATCAATTTACAAAAACCAAAAACTTTCCAAAGATATTCTGGCTGAAAAAGTTTAATGAAATTTCAAGGAGACGCTTCTGTACAGAAGAGATTTTAGCTCCTCGAGTTCTGGTAATATTAGACGAGTTGTGAACCAAGTGAGCTAAGCTCAGCTGTACATTTGAGATGAGGCAGTTTTTTTTATATTGTTCTTTTTCACACAATTTCTTGATGGTCAGTTCAACAGGTCTCAGGAGGCACTAGTTTGTATGTTTTTGGAAGCTGCAAGCATTGCTCTCACTTTGGCCATAAGATCCTGTAGAAAATAAAAGGAAATGATCAGATATGTCTGGGCTTTGAACAGAGCTAAAGCTTGATGGCAAAAACCTGCAGGAAAGGGTTAGCTTATGCTCCAGTCACACAGAATACTGAGATTCATGATCATCAGATATTAACAGTCCCTAGGCTAAATGAGTGAAATAATTTGGAGAAAGTTCCTATGACAGCAACAGAAGTCTGTTTTTACTACAATGCTACAAAGTGCTCTGCATAAATATTTACAGCAGTTTCTATACAAAAAAACCACAGAAATCACGTCAACTGAAATGGAAAGAAACTGTGACCATATCTTCACAAAAACTGTAATGAACACACAACTACTAACCACTGAAAGTTTACAAAAGAAAAAAAAAGGAAAAAAAGAAAGAGCGCTGGCAAGAAGAGAGTGCTAACAATCACTCTAGAACAGAAAGCTTTTTTTGTTCACTTTGTCAACCTGAACCAAAAATTTACATAGCAGCAGTATTTTCACATACGACAGACTGACTGAAATATTAAGACTGTTGTGAAACCAAATAGCAACTCTCAGTCTCGTCTGAGTATCCAGTGGGAACAGCACTACAAAAGGAAATGAAATTTCATGTAAATGGCATTGAATAATTGGGTTGCAAAAAATTATCACAAAATAAAAAGTGTGTATTAGTAATGAATCGAAGTTACTTAAAACATTTCTTCACAAATGCAATATAAATGAATTAAAATCCTTAGTTCTTTTAAAGCATTTTTCATCTGAAGCTCTCAAAACACTTCATAGGGGAATTCAGCATCATTATTCCACTTTACAGATGGAAGGATTTGAATGAGAAAAGGTATGGTCAGGGTCAGCCAGCACATTGGCAGCAAAATAATCTTACTAATAATTAGGTAAATTACATTTCTTTAGGCCCTTAAAGATAAAAAGATGCTAAACTAATCTATGTTGGGAAATACTGTGCAGATTCACAAAAGTTTCATTCCTCTTTTTTGCTTTTTGCAAATAGTAACTAAGAACTGTATTTTAATATAGCAATCTTTCTTTCTCTTACAGATGCACTTCAAGCAAGCAGACTAATATTAAACTAGCAAATGCTATGTTATAAGCAATATTTAACCCAAGAAATGCATGAGCCAACTACCTTTATCTGAAGGGTATTATGTTTTTAAAGGGTGGGATGCTTACTCTACTTTGAAGACCACGATGTAGTTCATATCTCATTTCTTATACAAGGAATTTCCATGCATTTGTTTGGTAGCCTGAGAAATGCTATGGTGTTAGTACTCCATCTTCTTCCTCCGGTGCCTATACTTGCTATTTTCTATTTTCCTGAATATTCTTGGTTTGGGTTTCTCATTGAAAACAGATCAAATATGTTATGTAAGGTACTGGTCTACTAGTATTAATTCCCAACTGCCACTATTTCCCTAGCGGAACTAATCTTTGAACAATATTAATTTATTGAAAGAATAATCTATCCATTGAAAAAAATGAGAATATAAAAACCAACTCTGATTTTATATTGTAAATTTTCCAAAGCATAATTAAGAGCTTTCCTCCTCTAAACTTGGCATATTCAATTGAAAGAAAGTTAAATATGCATGAAGACTCTAAGAGGATGAGTGAAATTAAAAATTTTAAAGAGTGATACCATGCAGTAGCTTTTAAAAAAGGAATGGAATTATTTTGACGGAGGTTGGGTATCCTAAAACTGTGTTAGGGAAGCTGAATGCATTTAGATTATTGCACAGCATATAGAGGCACATACCTGACATGCCATGATTCACAGCAAACTTGAATATATCAACAAAATCATAACAACAATAGTTCAGAGACATAAACAGCAACAAGGGTAAGATAAGTGAGTTGAAGATACTGCTTAATGCAAAGCATACACTTACTTCAGTTTGCAAGAGGACATATTTTTCCTCTACTGCCAACACTACAAACTTAGCCTCTGCCGAGCTATTTCTCCTTCCTTCTTTCTTCCACAAAACTTGTTAAGAGCACTACACGGCAAGATGGGCTCTCAGTAATACCTGCTATTAGTAACTGGGGTATTGTAGCATAATGTGGACTTTCATATCTTAACAGTGGATATACTGCAGCATAATGAATTTAGCTTGGTCTTTAGAGGCTTGATTAAACTTGAAAGGACAGTAGCTAGAGAAGCAACAAAATTGTTTTTCTTATAAGCAAACAGATTGAGAATGACAATGAACATGTCTCTACATCATATGCAAAGCTCAGAATTGTACAAGGTAGTAAGAGAAGAAAACGGTATGATGGACACATTTAATTAGGCAACATACTCTGAATTTGTTTATTTGTACCTGAGTGATTTTACTCTGCACTGAAGACACAATTGCTGAAGAGATTTGGCCATCTTTTTCCTGAGAAACTCCCCTAAAAAAGTAAAATTAGAATTAGAAATTTATAGTAAATGTTTTAAAAATGTATTTCACTCACCATCACGATTTTGGGTTTTATTGTACGTGTCTTTCATGTTAGTCAACAGTTCTCTCATTCAACTAGAAACCATGATAAGTCACAGTCAGAAGAGTCACTCGTACAACTGATACAGAGAAGTCTGAGTAACAGCCTAGGAATTTTTAACAGGACTGTTCTATATTCTGTAGAAATAATTTAATTATGAATCTTGCACACACGTTACAATTCAAACCACTCTATTAAAACTCTACTTCAAGAAGTTATCCCATTCAGCAAGAGTTTCCAATTTCTAACTTAGAATTAGCTTGCAGAACTTTCTGCACCAGTTTTACTCTAAGAGTATGTTGAGATGTTTACTCGAGTAGGCAACAGAGATCCAATCTCTTCATTAGACTGAGGCACATAGTGGTGTCCTCTCAGTGTCTTCTACTTTTAATATGCACACATTACACACACACAGAGCTCCTCACCCTACAAGTTAGGTCGAAAGACACACTCACAGTCAAGAGACATCAGCACTGCAGTATTACAGTAAAAGAGCATATTACCTGGAGCGTTCCTGGCTGGATTCCCTGCTCTCCACAGGAGAGACACTAGTTGAATGTACAGAATTTTTGTGTGTGGATGGTTTGCCTGGTGACATGGATGGTGAAGGAGACCTAGCTTTGGACTTGGTACGTGATCTAGACCGCCTCTTCTTCTTCTTTTCATGGGGACTTCTGCGAGAAGAAAATATTTTATTCAAGGATATACTTGAATAGCTCAGTTGAAGTTACTTTTCACACTTCTGAAAGCTTATGTAGCCCTCTTCCACAGGATACTTCTCATGCATTCAGCAAGCATTAGAGTCTTACCCCAATACTACACTTCTGTGGTTGTGCAAAATACTTTCTCAGAAGCTCTTTTTAATATATTACATAGGCAACTACTAGTACCTGAGGTTCTCACTTGGAATGCTGCTTCATGGGTACACAGGAATTACTGGCCAGTATTTGATAGTTCGAAGGATGACAATGAAAAGACTTTCATTGGAGATTTGCTAGAGGGAAGTTCCTTCCCAAACAACATCAGACACTTAGAGTATTAATGAGAAATGTAAGAATTTATACCCCTTACAATTTTCCTAGCTCATAAATGAACAAACCATGGAATCATAGCTATGCAAAAGATCTACAAGGCAAATCCATGGTTTGTTTCTTTGCTTTTTAAAAGAAATTACTCCTTTCCTTGTGATCCAATCTATAATGCAACAAACTGCATGCTCAAAATTATAAACAAGCTCTTGTATTCCACTCAAACAAACCTAGACCTAGCAACATGTTTTAACTGCAGAACGTTTATGACTTGGAAACTAGATACACAAATGCTTGTCACTATGAGAGCTGGACAAAGCACTTACGGGTACCTGATGTGCTCATTATTGACAGAAGGGGAAAACAGAGGTAGCCTTCTCATATGCAGTATTAAGCTCAAAGAGAATTCAATTAGTAATATACTAGAGACGGAACTATCAAAATCTTTATACATGGTTATGAATTTATGTCTGTATGATTTACATACCAGTATTCATGTTACTGTAATTAGAATTACTAGAATAATGCCTTAGTTAGAGTTAGGCGATACCTCATTGTAGGCATCTCCCTCTAGCATGCACTGCTAGATGTCTGTTCAGAAGGATGTTGTTGAAGCTTCTAGAACATCTTAAAACACTGTAAAACCTTGAGCCATCTTTTAGTATCACATTATTGGTCCCTTTTATTTTGATTTTCTTAGGAATTTGCTACTTTAGAAGCAGCTACGCTATAACATATTAAATTCGCATATAAATACTGTACAACTCTGATGCTTAGAATTTACCATACAAATATCTGATTTTTATACAGAATTTAACACTCAAGACTTAAAATTGCAAAACCTCCTTACACTTTCCTTGCATAAATAATCATTAAATGACAGGTGAAAAACCCCACAGCTCTACTGGCCTCTAACATTTTCATGACTATACAAAAAATATCAGCTAAAAAATCAGTTATTCCTTGACTAGCTAATTATGTACTGTAATTGCTCAATTTCTTAAAACATCATAATGTAATCAAGCTGTGAACATATTTCATACTTAACTCTTGAAAATCTCAGCAAACATTCATCATGCAAGAATAATATTTTACAGTAAGCTTTTTTGGTGTTTTTCGTCTCAGATTATGACGAACAAACATCGTAACAGCTGAATGGATGTGTCTATCAATTTTCTATTTTTAGAACAGTCCATTTGCTAAAACTAGGCTTATTTGTTAATATTTTTCTAGGTACATAAGCTAGCATAAAAGAACTATGCATATGCTCTGTGGAAAGTAATTCACTGCAATCAGATTAGAAGACTAATTTACATTAGACTTCTTTTTAAAGTGGCTATGATGGCAACTGAGGTATAGGATAAGCAGAAGAAAGGCAATTGTTATATTTATCATAAAGTACACCTCATTCTACAAGCAGTGAGCCAGTAATTCCCAAACAAGACAAAGTAAAGCATAGCTTCCTAGTTCCTACATATTTTCTTCTGGAAATATACCTAAAAATTTACAAGCAATGCTAGCTATTCAGCATCACGACTCATATCAGATTAATGCCCCAAGCAAGTTTAAAACATTGCAGTATTTATTAATTCTAATTTTCAGTTCTCTGACACTACTGGATTCTAAAGCTTGCCTACTTCTTAGTGTAACTATCGTTAATAAAAACCACTCAGCTGACTGCTGCCATGTAAGATTGAAACCTGCTCTCAGCTATCAGGCAAAATATACATTACTCACTCACAGAAAGCCCAAGTAAATGAATTAGCTTTTAACAGACGTTGAACCCAAACCTTGCTTCCATTACACCAGTGCAAAGAATCTACTCTGTAACTGAAGATGAAAACTGGTCCATCACAGCATCTACATTTTCACTTGAAAATTTAACACATCAGTCCTAACTGACAGGGCTGAAACAGTAGGCCTTCTGCGAGCAGAGCTGCAAAATATCCTCATCTATGTTTAACTACAATACTCTTTCTTCAGTCTACATTTTTTGCACTTACTGCCATATTTTATTGTGTAGTGTTCCATTTTCCTGTTTGAGGCCTAACAAAAGTTTACAACTCCCACCTATATAAACAATATTGTTTAAAGGGGAATCTAGTTTGTTTCACAATTATCGTAATTTACCACTTGGAGTGGCATAACTCTAAAAATAATTTATAGCTGAAAATGCTGAATGGTCAAGCAGCAGACACACCAACACTGCATTAAAAATAGCATAGGGCTGTGAAGAAATTCTTGAGTGTGTTTATAGGAAGAAAAACATTTTAAGCTTCCATATCTTTTCTGCTTAACCAAATTTGCATGCTGAATTCCACAGAAGCCTCTATTATCTCGACTTGATGAATGCGGAAAACTGAATCAGTTGAAGTATACTGATGAAGTTCTTAATTATACATACCACACATCAATTAATTAGAGGCTGTCAAGATATTCTTATCTTAAGAAACAATAGAAAGTTTTTAATAGTCATAAAGTTGAAAGTGATCTCTCTGCTTCTTATTCTACAAGAGATATGGAGAAACAGGTTAAAGGCTAAATCTTCACCAATGAGGAGAAAAATTCTGTATGCTCAGTTTAGTAACTTCAATGTGTTTTGTGTACACTTTAGGTGTACGTATATATGCAAAGCATGAAATATTTTCACTTCCTTGCATGTTGAAGACACAACAGACCACAAAACATTAGAGACACAAAATGTTTCAAAGCCTTCTGGGCACACACTTTGCCTATGTTTTTCTTCTGCAATTGGTGAGCTGAAACAAGAGCTGGTATGCCATTTTGATTATAATAGGTTCAGAGAGACTATATGCAAGGTGCTCTCAAAAAAGGCACCTCTTTATTCCTATTTCACATTCCACTCTGCCACTAAAATAATTGCTAAATGTAAAGCATACCGTTGCTGGAAACTGGAGTTTCCCCTTATTTGTGCAGATATGATGAGATGTCAAGCAATACCAGTAGGAATAACATAATACCACTATATGACCTCTGTGCAGAAGTCATATAGCTTACACAAGCAGAGCATGAGGAAATGATCCAACAAGAAGGAACTATGAAAGTCCAAATAAAATCTGAACTCTCACAGCTAGGAGATAGTAGCATATTAACGTTCACTGATTTGGTTGTACATTTAGTGTTCAAACATATGCAAGAATGGGGGAAGAAGAACAAGTGCTTCTATTATTTTTTTTTTCTCCACAGAAGTATTTGTCTATTAAAATAGAGCTCCAGAACATTAAAAAAAAAAAAAAAGTAAGTTCTACCTAGGGAGTATACAACACATCAGGCAATGTTTAAAGTCTCTTATGATGCCAGGACATAACCTTCTCCAGGACTGGGTATACTTACTTGGAACGTGGGCGCTTCCTACTATTTCCAGGACTATTACTAATGCGATAAGCTGTTGGAACACTTCTTTCATCTCTCCGCCTTTCTGGTGTGTGAGCCCTTCTCCTAGGTGACCTTGATCGTGACCTGAGCAGGAAAAAAACATCCAAAAGTTTGCTTTTTGTTACTTATTTCATTACTTTTATTTCAGTGGAATTGTGCTGTCACCAAACACGTAACACCTTTCAAATGCCTACTTTATACCAACATGGGCTATTTAGTCTCCAAGACTTGTCAGCTGCATAAAAATTTCTTACCCACCCAAGACATTTAGGATGTAGTTATCCATTGCTTTTCACTCCCAACAGGAGGAGGGGAGGGAAGCAATTATTTTTTGGTATTGTGTGCTAATGTCAACTTCTGTATTAGTAGGCAGGAAAGTTTTACTTTAGTCCAGTCACCTTTTGTGGCAACAGAGTTTACTAACATTGGTATGCAGAAGTCCAATTTGGCTTGAAGCCTGGGATTGTCAGGCCTGACCTTGTCTTCTCAAATTAGTGGTATGTTTTTAGAACTGCTGCATCACAGAGATAAATACAAGTTTTTGTTTTCAGCGCATCTCCAACACTGACAAGTCCAGGAAATTTTGTCCCTGATGCTGCAGAATAATCCCAGCACAGCCAATATTTTCACCTGTGCAAGTGACCAACAACCCATGATCAGTGTTGTTTGGCACTAGCACTTCGACTTGAGACATTTTTCCTAGAAAAGTGAGAGAGAGAAAGAGAAAGAGATCAAGAGGGAAAAAAGAAAGCATGCCCAGTTAAGATCAAAGATCAACTTAAGAGCTTAACTCTTTTTCTATATGATTTGGAATTAAGTGGATACGCAAGTAAAACCTGAGTATTTCTTAATAACAAAATAAATGGAATAAGAAAAGTCCTGCAAGATGGAAGGGAGGGGAGAAGATGGAGAAGGGGGCAATTCAGGGACCCAGTTTGGAAAAAAGAAAAAACAAACCCCAAATCCACCCAAAATTCCTGATAGTAACAGTTAGTTTTGTTCTCACTAAAATATATAGTTCTAATAATTTTACTTCTATTTGCTTATTTATTTTAAAGCCTTTCTTATTTATTTACTATAGGTATGTCATTCCATGTATACCAAACATTCATGTTCTTGCAAATACCTAATTTGCCGTGACTAAAAGACAAGCCATTTGTGAAATCACTTATCTTCTGCAGATTCACACCATATATGTAATATATATACACACACACTCCCGAGCCATTTTCTTACACCTACAACAAAAGAGATTAACTGAAAATGAAAAAAAAAGTAATCATAATGGCAGTTAAGTGTTGCAAATTAACTGCTTTGTCACTTAGAAATCTGATCTTTACCCAGGCCATTCAGGAGGATTAAAAAAGGAAAAAAAACCCAACAGATTATAAAGTTTGGGGTCAGTCAGACACCTTGACATTTTACCAGGATTTCCCTCAAAAGAGCTCCAGCAGTCAAATCTTTTCGTTGTCGAAGTTGCCTGATAATTTTCCCGCTCTGTTGCTGCTGCCATTGATGAGCTGCTCAGACTCGGCTCCATGCTCAGTGTCCCTGTGGATGCTGTGAGTCTGTGATATGGAGGCACACACTTCACATTCAGAATAAAATGTGCTAGTTTTGGTATTAACTAGAATCCTGAAAAGGCTCAGTCCCTTAACCAAAAGCTGAACCTTAGTGAAACATGCCTATATGGACCAGCCTAAAAAAAGTCCAAACAATCAGAAAGAAAGAGGCATTAGCTTCATTTTTATGAACCAATGTTTGTGGTTCTACAACATTCTTCCAATCACCAAATGTTAAGAACTTTGGCCATTAGCTTCAAACAATTAAAAACAGCTTAACAGTTTTACTGCAATACATCAATTATTACTTTCATTAGACTGTTAGTTCAAAAGTCACTCTATTCTTTTAAAGTCAATATCACTTGTGTTTAGTAGGGTCCCAAAAGTTCAAAGGGTTACGAAGCTTGGCATGTCTCATTACAAAATAGGAATTAAAACTACGTGAATAAACACTGCCTCAGCAGTAAGAAAAACAGTAAGGAGAAAAAAAAACCCAAACAACCTTTTTACAAAGAAAAGCTACTTCCAAGTTTCTTAAATTCCTAATTGAGGTAAAAAGTCTCACACAGACACACAGAGAGAGGTGTACTCTACCCAAACTTATTGAAAAGTAACCTGTTAATAAAGTATGCCACTACTAATTACTGTTTATAACTCATTAACTGGAGAAATTATGTGGCTTAGTACTACTCTATTACTAGACAGTATAAAGAAAAACGATCAATATCAAAGACAAGTTTAGACTTTCCATCTCTACTCTAGTTCAAAATGAACATCCAAATTTCATCTAACCAAATCACTAAATCATTCAGTACATAACAAGTGCCTCTGCTTCTCTTCCTCTCCTCTCACATACACACACAAACCACACTCACACATACAAACACATTATTAGCTTAGATCATGTACTACAAAGATCTGTTGGTAGAAAACAGAGATTCAGATGAACATCATCATTATTTACACCTACTGCCAACCAGCTGTGAAATCTAACTTCTCAGCTAGAACAGCACACTGAAAACTCCAGTGACGGACACCCTACACTTCTTTACAGAGCACTGCTGTCGTTACATTTCACATCAAACTTTTTCATGATGCTTTGAAGTCGATTAGGAAAAAAGACACTGATGAAGCATTTACTACAGATGACCGAAAGGTACCAAAGCCTGTTTGTTTTCCAAGACAGATTTAACAAATGTGCCTCATCTTTGACATTAAGTACTTATTTGTAATAACTAATTCTCTCTTAACTAACAGCTCCAAAGCAATCCACGCTGCAGGACCTTACAGCACTTTTGGACACGGTTTACTGTTTCCATGACTTTTGTTTAACTTTAATCCGTCATGTTGGTCTAGAATTAAAACTGTACAATACCAGGAGCTTTATGGGACTAATTTTGGTACAGAAGTTTTGTTCCAGAAAATAACATGCATTTATACAGAGAATTGCTGTTAGCACACCACATGCCACAATTAAGCCAATATATCTGGGTTCCTTTCGTAGCTACAATTTTTTAAACTTGTCTTTTTAAAACAGGTTTGGTTGTGCTACCCAGAAAAATGAATATCCAAAACATGCTTTGAATCAACTTCACATTATTTGAACAGAATTTTTCAACTTTAATACTGCTGAAGATGCACTAGAAAATATTAAAAAAATGCAACAGTACAAAAATTGTATCTTACCACCAAAGCCTATTTTTAAATGAAGCAGAACCTCTAGGCCTCTACCAATGCAAGAAAAAAAAAAAAAAAAAAAAAAAAAAAAAAAAAAAGATAAACAAGTGATATAAAATTGTATATGGAGAAGTATATTGCAAAGTTCAACTGCAGGATTTCTAAGCGCAATACGCATTTTGGAAAAAAAAAAAAAAATTAAGATACACAAACCAAACAGGAAGAGCTTGAAAAGTATACTGAACATCACTTGAATAAAGAGCAAAGAAACTTACTGGAAATTTCTATGTTTAACTTCACTTCCCACGTCTCATTCCCTATTAACTTGTCACAGTAAGTTATATGGCAAAGGTGATTTTTAATCTTAAATCTAATCTTTTTGAAACAACTTATACCATTAAATAATAACTACTCAAAGTGTTTTTAAACAGAGCTCAACTAATGTCTATATGGAAACATCACAAAATCTAAGGCTTTAAGACTGTTCCCCAAATACAGGGCATGTGTTGAGTGGTCACTATTACAATTTAGAGATTACAATTCATTATCATCTGAATGCAATATAGTCTAATGAAAAATTACGAAATAAGCATAGCTCCTCTTTTGGTTGTCACAGTTAATTTAAATATAATAGTTTAAGTAACTTCAGATCCAAAATACTTATTTTCACTGTGCAGATACTTCAAACCTAAGGAAGTTATCAAAGTTTGTTTATTAAGAAAAAGATCTTGTTTGTTATTCTAAATTATTTGATTAACAGGAACTGGAGCAGTAATTACTACAGAAAGGAAAAATTCCAGCTTTTTTCAGTCCTCTCTTGAGGTAAAATAAAGCATCGATAATCACTTTACATTGAGATTTATAGGTTAGGATATATATTTTGAACACAATAAAATAAGGCAACAAAATCTCAAACATACAGCATTAGACTGAGACATTCAAATAAAGCACAGTTACTCAAAATAGGGATGTTCCTGTATAATTTAGCATCAATGTCCACAAAATAAAGACTATCTCTAAATGCCATCCACTTAATACAAGATGAACAAATGAACCTCAAATAGTTTACACTTTATCCCAGCAGGACTCTACGTAATTATTCATTCAGTAGTAAGCTGTAACATCCAATGTTCTGGGAATCTAGGAAAAAAATCTTGTTCTATGTGAAGCGCTGGGAAAACTGAAGAGCAGAGAGATGTGAAAGGTGCCATGTTTTGAATGAGACAAGACAATGCATGGCAGTAATTTTCCCTGAATCACCACTAAATATATAAATAAATAAAAAAAGGAAAGGAAACCAGTCATATCTTCTAGCTAGGCAACCACATTTGCCTTTTTTTGGCAATTACTAAGACAAGGCATTATTTTTGCGTAAATGTTTGAGAGAGAAAACACATCAGAATCTGACTGGGTTATGAATCAGCCTCCCACCCTTGATTACTCTACAAATTTTCTGGTTTCAGGAGCAAGAGCTTTAATTTTGGAAATACGCTGAGTATGTTAAGGCGTAGCAAACACCTTCAATAAAGCAAACCTTCAATCATCACCATTTCTTGTACAATGTGAGACCACATGAACCCTAATTAGAACCCTAATTAGGGCTAGAAAAGACTTCAAGAAATAAGACTATTCAATATTCCCCAAACTATAATTCTTGATACAGAAATTTCCCACAATGGAGTGTTCACAAGCTGTATTAACTACCTTTATCACTGAGACACTATGAAAAGCTTTCTGGTCTCTCTGTTATCAATTTAAATCCATTACTTATTGTCCAGACCCCAAGGACTGAAGAAGAATGTTCTATTCCCTCTTTTTTGGTGTACATGAAGACTCATTTCATCTTCCTTCAGTCTTCCCAAACAGTCACTCCAACTCTCTCTCCTTTTTTTTTTTAAATTCAGAAAATTTTTGATGATTCCCACTAAGCTTCCTCCAGCTGGTCTAATTCCTTCTAAAGGATGCACAAAACTGGACACAGTACTCTAGCTGAGGCCAAACAGAACAACAACATCTTCCAGATGAGGAGACACTTGATGCATCCTGCATAAGACTTGCTTGTCTTTACTGACTACATTGAAGTAAACCAATACAGTCACTATATTAATTATCAGATGCAGGAGAAAGGTATTCATTACAGTTCAATTACAAGAAGTCCTTGGGCAGAAGTTTAGATTTAGCCATGTTCTTGTGAAATCCTATAGATAGGAAGGTATATTCAGATTTCTATCAGGTCTCCCATCTGATATAACTGCCACTAAAAAGCATTTCACACGGCCTGCAAAAATCTCACAGGGAACAGGCACCCACTCAGCACTGATGGTACTGCCTTAAGTTCCCAGAAACAATGGGGTTTCTGAATGGGAGAGATACTCTCCAGAGACCTTTGTTTAAACTGGTACTCGCCCTTTCCCATTCAGCTGTAACTTCTGTCAAGTTTTATAATGTGCAAAATGTTTTCAGTGCAAGATGTGGTACAGTTATTCTGAAACAATTTTAAAATTCAGCTACCCAGCACCAAGCTTATTGGACTTCTCAGGTTGTAGAATTCAACAGCTGATCTAGGAAATATCCAACCAGATTTAATCAGGTGTTGTGTTGATTCATGATGTTAGGGCTTTTATGCATCTGTTATTTGATTTGTGCCAGGAGGCATACAAAGATTAGCTCCAACAGATTAACTATTCTTGGTGATTTTTGTGCAATTTCTCCACCAGCTGAACTATGCCACCAAAAAAACCCCGAAAACAACCAAAACATAATGAGACTATCCACTGTATGTGGTAGACTTCAGTAGACTGTTGTTTGTCTTTTTACCAGCAGAACCAAATGTAGACCAGTTGGTGGAAGTACTCAAGCCTCTATAAAGGACCAGATATCTTATCTCCCTGAAGTCACTGAAGACATAGTTCAGTATATATCAAACTGAACTTGCAAGTTCCCATTAATCTGGTTACTGTCCGATGCAAACTCATGCAACATGCAGGATGATCTTCATCTTATTGAGTAGCATAATCAAGCACTGGTAAGGATCTTCTCAGATGAGTCTTTGTCCTTTTCAAGGTACCACAGAAGATGATTTAAATTTTTTTAGCATTACTGTGATGTTTCTCCTTGGTTTTACCATATATCAGTAAAATCATGGATAAATATATGCAACATAGCTTGGATGAAGTGACATGAGAAGTTCAAGTGAAGATATGGCTTGACAGGAAGTTGAAAATATGGGTGATTCACCTGAGGAGACTTTTCCCCAACTTTAACTCTGAGAAAACTTCCATTCACTTCTTAAACAGGGAAAGCTTCATTCAGCATCCTTCCCTTTACATGGTGGTAAGCACAGGAAAGGAATGGCACACGGTATTTTGGAATGTGCCTTAAAACACAGAGCATCATGACCACCTACTATCAAAGGCAGTCAAATAAGCAGCATGTCAGACTGATCGTTTCAGTCCAAGTTATGTTCATTTAATTCCTTGCATCTCTGAATAGCAGAAATGTCTTCAGCAAGGTATTGTATTTAACCTTTAAAATCTAGTATAAAATAAGAAGTTGTAACGTGTTAACACTTGCTGATATTAGTGTAGTTAGACACTTTGTTAAACAAACAAAAAAAATGCAAAAAGAAAATATAAGATGAGAAGTTTTGTCACATCCCCGTAAAGGGCTAGAAGCTGTTTTTCAGGAAGAAGCATATGTCATAGGCATGGCCACAAAGATAAAGGAATGTATGATGTTGCATGCATCCATCCATACATAACTATGGTACTATTTATATGCACAATTCGTTTGAAGTACCAGTTACTTAAACACTGTTCTGTAACATGATCCAGAGAATGCAACCTCAAGAATAAGCCCTTCCTACTGACCACAATAACTGCCTACGTGCAGGGCATTCAGATATGACAAATTTTACAGACAGTAAACTTTAAAGGCGCCTAGACCCAAATGTCTTAGATGTAATTAACAGTATTAATACAATAGAATATATAAAATCTTATATCTGGATAATTAATATAGTGAATTTAATCTCATTAATGATTATTAAATATAGAGTTAACTGCACCAGGCTACATTCTTCTATGGTCTCCCTCCCTCATCAACTCTTTTTTCACGCTTCTTGAATTCCTGTCATATCTCTCCTGCCATTCACCATCATATTTTTTCACATGCTACCCAACTGCTTTCTTTCCTTCTGAGCTTTGCTGTTCAACCACCCAGTTCTCTTCCTCTACCTATTTCTTATCTTGTCTAGTTACTTTACTCCAGCAACAGCGACAGACTTATTAGCAAGTTCTCTTCCTGCTATAATCACATTCCTACATATTATCACCAGGTATTTCACTGATCGGAGTGAAAAAGCATTTACTAGTACAAATTTTGCACTAGGTAATTAGAAATCAATGATTCATTATTTCATTAACACTATTTTCAAAGACCTTCCACATTTGATGATATTTATTTACTGTCTTCAAGGCAACTATACCCTTTGTAACAGGTACAAAGACGCTTATATAATGGAAGAAGTGCAAAAATGTTTTAAGTGTTAGCCCACACAGAACTCTAAAGAATATGTTTGGTTTCCAAACCCACCTTGAATGCCTGACAGTTCTATAGGCAGTGGGAAGTGAGTGCTTTGCTTTTGAATGTGATCTAGATCTGGACTTAGACGATGAATGATACTTGAATGGTGATCGAGATCTTGTCCGAGATCTCTTCTTGTGTTTTTTTCTTTTCTTTTCTTTTTCTTCATCCCTAGGAGGATCTTTGCTTTTGCTTGAAGGCCTTTCGGCTTGTTTAACTTCTAAGGCGGGTACAGTTCTGACTGCAGTTACAGGACACGGTATAGTATTGACACTCTGAAATCAAAGGTAAACAAAGAACAGTGTTCAGTTTTCAAAGCTGCATGCAAATTTTTAATTTGAGAAAGTCCTGTAAGTGTGGACAACACATAAGCATCTCTAGTCCTTTATACTAAACAGAGGGCTACATCTATTCCTGTGCATCCCACATACATGCACATTCTGGCAAAGAAACTTAAGATATCCTGCTCGGTAGTCTTGCCAATATACAATACAGGGTTTTTTTTTTTCAGAAATGCTGGATAACGAGTACAACAGCAAGGAAAATAATAACTAACAATCACCTTACATTTTTTGACTCATGAAAGTGTGTGAGAAATACATCCATCTTAAGAAAGTAATTGTTAAATCAATAACAATCTAACTTGCCACAAATGCTTTAAAACCTCACAGTGCTGCATCAGTATTATGTAAAGTGTGCGTAAGTAAGGCTGACATCTTCAAAAACATGCATCTAGTAGTATTTAATGGAGGCCTATACAGTTCCCCAAAGATACATATGCAAGTTGGGATATGCATGCCAAGACTGTCAGCTTAACTAGGACACAGTTTCTGAAGTTTCTGAAGAAATGCGTTCTAAAAACTGGGTACTATCAGATATCTTTTCATCTATTTATCCCTTTTATTTAAAGAAGGATAAACCTGAAAATACAATCAGGAACTACTGACATTCAAAGTTAAATTTTAGTGTCCCTTTCATCCCTGAGCTACAACCTCAAGGAAAACAGTGCTGATACAAATTATTTCTGTACTTTGCGAAATAAATGTTTTGCATGTAAAGGATTGGGAAGATCACAAAAATTATTAATCTCAAAGCTAGAACAGGTCCATGCACAATTCATGCTCAGTAATTCTGACTGCAGTCAGTTAAGCAAAACATACCACACTCCAAGAAATTTTCAAATTATCAGCTTGTACCTGAGAGAATTCTGCTCAATACCTTGTTTAGAACAATTCAAGTCAGGCACCATAGATATGCTCCTCGTTTCAAAGCCTGTCATTCCCACAGCTGCCATTTCAAGGCAACTGGAGAAATCAGTTTCCCTCTGTCATAATTTCTGCTCCACCTGGTCTGACACTTTCATCGTTTGATACAAGGATGCTGACCGTGATCAGCATAAGTAATACATTAAAACCTGAAATAACCAAATTAGAAACAGGTGATCTTTTCCTTTCTTTTTACCCTTCTCTTACTGTGAATATGTCAAGGCAATAACTGACTATATTTGAATAACCGGAAATCCAGCTTTGCTTCAAGTTAGAGAGCCATGACACTTTTCTGAGCTTTAAGTGATAACTGCTATCACAATATTTACAAAAATAGCAATAAAGCAGTAATAAAATTGTTTGCTTCAATGATTATAAACATTTTATAGCATGATCATTTGAGTGACTGGTTTACCAGAGGCCCATTTCCAATTTCACTAACTTCACAATCCACGTGTAATTGCAGACACCTCATCTCCAAACTTGAGAGTTTTCTAAAAGACCACCGCAGCTGACTTTTGTTCCTTGACAATGTTATTCATCTCTTTATACAGTATCTTAGTCTTTGCTTTGAACACTACTTACTGAATATGTAACAGAGCAGTTTGCCTTGAAGCAGACTACTCTAATAGCTTGAAACAAAATAGCTGCAGGCAAAGTAGAGTTAAGAGGAAAACAAGAGAGGGAAGAAAAAAAAGCAAGAGTTTTCAGCACCCAAGTTCATTTGGCCGCATAAAACACAAGCTATCATACCACTGCCAAAAAGGAAGTTAATAAATGAATGACACATTTACTTTTAGCTCACACATAGAGATTCTCTCAGCAATCAGAATGAAGAACCCCACAATGCTAAGCACCCCTATGTATCCACCAAAAGCATCGGATGCTGAAACCGTGGGCTCTCCTTGACTTTCAGCATGCTTACACTGAAGAGTGACAGCGCTGTACAGATACCTCTGAGAAAAGCACAGCTGCAGGCTGGCTGGCTGTAGATTCAGACACCACTGCTTCAGGTTACTAATGAATCATGTTTGGAAAGCCATACAGAAGTAAACCTTAGCTACTCCCAGATGAAAATGTAGGTTCTGGAGTGCAAGACAAGAGCTAACACACAGGGAGAAGTCACCCACCCGTGCAAACCTACACAACGCACCACTGCAACCAGGAGGTCAGATGATAGTTGTCAGGTCACAACAGCACGATCAACTGTGAACAAATGTGAACTTCAGTGGCAACTCTGGTGGCCTTCAAGAAAAAAAATCACCAGCAAAATGACTTGATTCACCATCAGAGCAGAACACAGAGCTCAGTGAAAGAACCTAACACCTGCAAGTTGCCAGGCCACAAAGAAAATTTCTAGGTGTATAAATAACATTGCTGAATAAAAATATTTGGGAAAAAATAAACTGTCTTAGTGTCTGGCAAATAGAAGAAGCTGTCAGTGGTTTGTGTTTTTACTAGTGAAAGCTGTTCCAGGCAAACTGAGGTAATGGGAACTAAAATTGGAGGCACGAATGCGGAGCGGGAGGGGGCGGGGGGGGGCGGGGATCAAAGCAAGCACAGATACTGGGAGATTATTAAGCATTTCCAAAAGGCAAAACCACTCTATTTTACTGACCAGGCTCCCCAAATCTGCAGGCGAGT
>NW_009224651.1:2868-3188 GCF_000690835.1 Fulmarus glacialis | reverse complement strand
CATGGCAACAAACTGGTTACCTGACGAATTTTATTATGCATCTCAAGGGATGAGAGATTTAAATTTTTTGAGAGCTCTTCTAAGAAGTTACACTGCAAACATTGAGATAGCATTCATTGAATCTCACTTCTTTGTCCATTTTGGGTAACAGCACAGTTTTTTGGCCCTTACTAAATGCTACAGTGTCAGACAATTCACTGGCAGAGTTGTTCTTCAGCATTTTATCTGCATGACTGAAGCAAATCCTACTAAAATAATGCTTCCTACAGTAAACACTTGGTATTAAAAATGTTTCAGAGACACCTTTTTGGAAAATAAAA
>NW_009224651.1:2516-2835 GCF_000690835.1 Fulmarus glacialis | reverse complement strand
TGGATTAGGAAAAAACTCTGTATCAGGAAGAATTTATAGCTTTATGAGAACAGAAACAAGTACTTCAGTTCATTACAAGACATTTGCATATTTGCAGTATTCATAAGACCAGAATACACATTAGTTATTCTGGGGTTATGCTACTTAATCAATACATAAAGCCAACATTAGAAGTGAACCAAAAGGTGCTTATTGCAACAGAACAAAACACTACTGGTAAAAAACATTATCAATAATGTTACTAACACTTTTACAACTGGCTAATATTTCTTCTGTTCTGAACAGCTGAATTTTGCAGTAATTTGAATCCTATGTTAGA
>NW_009224651.1:0-2499 GCF_000690835.1 Fulmarus glacialis | reverse complement strand
AATGTCAGAACTCTGAAGAGTTAATCAACAATTCTTTTACTTCATTAAAATCTGAAAATACTCCAGATTCTTTTCTATCACTGTACCTTTTTTACCGCAGGTTCCCCAAAGCTTATGGTGAAGTATTCCCTGACTGAGAATTAATGAGCAACTGTCTACCAGCAATGGAAGTACATGATTGCTCTGTGCATCAAAACGAGCAGTTACTGCTTTTAAGGGAGTTTGTCAGTCCTAGCCTCAATAAATTGGCCCAAAATGATTAAATAGAAGTGATAAAAACGTTTCCTATAGGATAAGTTTGTATAGAACAAATTAAATACTCAATACTCAAAGACTCAACAGTTTCATCAGGGTTTAGAGGCTGCACAGAAATGTAGCTATTAACAGTACACTGACCGTGATAAGTTCTTCAAAAACAGACAGAATGTTGCCTTCTCAATTTTGAAGAGCCAACTATAAAGAAATTAGTGGCTGTGAATTTGTTTGCTGTATGGATCAATATGCCTTTGTATCTTGAGTACTTTGAAGACTAAAAATCAAGGCATAGAACATTCATAGCTCCCTCACCTATCTTAATTAAGATGGCAGTTCCCGATATTTACCTTTTTTCCCCCCATTAAATATTAATTAAAGTATTTACAGTATAAGGAATTACAACTCATGTAGTTTTTGATAGTAGGGTTCTTGCAATAAAAAAAGTTCCAAATGCCAGCAAGCTATCCACCCCGCAAATGCGACATTAGTATGTGACATTTTATTTTAAGTTTTTATCTGTCCTCTTGAAAAAGCAACATAAGGGAAATTTACAAACACACACAACCCCTTCCATGCTAAACAGAAGATATAGATACCTATATTCTGGAAAAAAAAAAAAAAGTAAAGTAAGAAACGAATGCCCCTGAAATATTCTAAATTTTCTTTAAATACTTATTGGATGGTTTTCATTAGATAATTACATTTTGCTCACAAATTAACATTAAGAAAATACGCAAACATAAAATTATGTTATACACTATTATTCCAAAGAAGCATGCAGTAGTATCTATAGTCCGTTGCTAAAAAAAGTAGGATCAACTATAGCAGTAAGTCTGAAAGACGTACACTATCTACAGTTGTTGATAACCCTGTTATGCTTGGCATAGCATCTTATTTTTAAACATGGCACACTTCTGTTTCACTCGTAACCAGACTACTTTCCACAGGAAAAAAAAAAAGTGTTACATACAGGACAACAGTAGGGACAAGCCATCTGAAGAAACAAACAATAAAACAGGGTTTCAAAACCGGGAAGATGAAAGAGCCAAAAGAAGTTAAGTTTTGCTTTGTGCTATAGAATCTTTATATTCAGAGGCACAACAGCAGATGACATTTGGGACAAGCCATTAAAACAGAGTTACTTTCAAACCATGTGCTTGTCTGATTTTGCAGCATTATGATTGTGGGTTTCTCTCCTTGTTTGAATTGGATACTAAGGTTGATTCAGGTAACAGTTTGGGTATAACCAACTGTCTTTTACATCAAAGTACTATCACACCTAAAGCATTTCTGACATAGGACAAAATACGAGCGATTAGCAGAATAACCTGTATTAGAAACCCATCAGACAGACTATTAGTTAAATCACGCCCTGTAGACAAAAATCGGACTGTACTACACTTGCAGAACACCTGTCACTATATCAAGTAACTTCTTTGAAGAAGTTAAACACACTGTGCCTCTTGTAGCCAGCCACCAGTGCTGGCTCCTTCTATTTTTGTCAGGTATTACCAGTACCAAGAGATTCTGGGAGACACTTTATCAATTAAATTACTTTAATGGTCACTTACGACCAATTTCTTTGACAAAGAATGCAGGTCTGCAGGACTTCCTTTGACAGGGACAGCAGGGAGGGGACTTTACCTACACAAATTATATTTACCAAAACTTTTTGCTGGAAGCAATGATTTGGCAGCTTAGATTTTCCCCTCCGCAAGACTCCTACAACCTGCTACCATTATCAACCACTGTTAACAAAAACATTAAGCAAGTGTTCACCAGCAAGACACTGAACCACGCCAATTTTCTTCTGTGAGGCTTGGCTGCACACAGATGGAGAACCATAGCACCATAACAGATTCTTTTCCTTTCTTTTTTTCAATCTTTTGCTCCCAGATGCACCTAAGAACAATGCTGCTCAGATGGAGAGGGTTAGGGATAATCAAAAGTTTTGAACTGGCATATTTGCAGACAAACAACATTTTCACCCCTGAAAAAGGTGGCAAAAATGTTACAGGCCTACTATATCACGTGTACTGTACCAAGGCCTACTACCAAACGGTGACACTTGTATTCGGAATTCAACTCATGCCAATAGACAGATATTTGCTTCATTGGGCTGAAAAATAAATAAATAAATAAAACAGAACAGAACAAACACACCATCTTAACGTGAGCTCTCCCAATGTCTAATCTACTTAATTCAGGTTTTGGCAACGAGCACAACTAGCCTTTATTCTACTT
>NW_009224650.1:25331-35169 GCF_000690835.1 Fulmarus glacialis | reverse complement strand
GCCGTAAAGGGTGAAGGATCGTGACGGCATGTTTTCCGCCGGCTTCTTCGCTGCCCTCATCCCTGAGGCGGCAGCGCTGATACGCTGCTCAAAAGCGGGGACCCGTTTTGGCGACAGTCGCCCACGCTGGCCCTCGCCCTCCCGGGGCAATCTCCCTGCCTGCAGTCCCGCCTCTCCGCACCCCCAAGCCCCGCTTCTCTCTGCAGGGCATTACAGGGAGCGGGGATTCAACAAGAGAGTCTGGTGCTGGTTTGACCCTTGTTTAACCTCCGTTTTAGAAAATGACACATGGCCAGCAAGAAATCCAATTCTCCTCTCAGAATGTGTTTGAATGCACACGCGTTTGATTAACGGTGCGATATGTATCTTCCTCGTTTTTTTCCTCGCAGAAGGTTTGTCACTCCCTCTCTTTTTTCCTTCACAAGTAAAATTTATGGAGACAACAGAAAATTTTCTTTATTAAATCCTAGTTCCAGAACATAAATGATTCCTGACTTCATTCCGTTAAACACTCTTACTAAAACAGCACAGTCCTCACTAACATAGCACTTTTATATTACTCTGTCATCCCGTATTTATATGTCAACAGAGATAGCCCTCTGGAGCAAAGCAAACCTAACAGAAAGCAAATTCAGACACCAGAGGAGTTCACTGAATACTTGTCGGTTTATCTCACCTCTCGCTCTTTTATCACACTTACCCATACCATCCCTTCACAATAAATCTAAGTGCCTTGAATTCGTTTGTATGTATCTCCCCAGATTGTTTATGATGCAAGCCTAATAACCTTTACTCGCATCAATTTTCCCCTCTTCCCTGCCTGTTTCTAATATCTAGGACATGGAGCCTTGTTAATGGTAACAGACTACGGAGCCCACCATGACTAGAAAAGGGACCCAAAAGCAGCCTGAGTCCGAGAGATCAACCGTTGCCTTCATCTGGGGGCTGCATGGTCAACTTTTTCACCATGCTTCTGCTTGCCAGTAGATGCACATGCATACACAGACAGTCGGCATGCTACTGGAAATGTCAGGCGTGAGCTCTAGCAATGAGCTTGAAGACCTGCTTGCTCGTGAATATCGGTGGTCTACTTAAGGTCTTAGGCACACTGGAGAACCTATGCGAGCAAACTTGCACAGCACACATTATGTCCCATACTATGCATATCACACTAACACAACGCACTGAGAGTCCCCAGGGCTGTCAAAACCTAAAGTAAATCCTCAAACTTCAGGCAATTTTTTAAATGGAAACTTAAAAATTCCATGCCATTTTCACCATGGAAAATATTTGTGATGAATCCTGGGCACATACTTTTAACAACTTTAAATCTCACATAGAGAAAAAAAAATGCAGTAACTCAGATCTGCCTTCATAACTTAGATTCTTGAAATATAGAAAGAAGTCTCCAAGGCAATAATATCCTTCCTACGTGGGTGGACAGCCCTGGAAATAATATTCCAGATGGAGTTTGGTCGCCTATTTGCTTATATGTTTGTCACTAATTATAATCAGCTATAAAACCAGACCTGATCTTTCTCCCAGATTCATAACAAAGATAATTTCTATATTTCACATTAGTTCTACTCTGTGGAGGTCAGGAGAGTCAAAAGCCTTCTACAGCAAAATCTGTTCTTACTCTCCAAACCTTATGGTGGGAGCTTGGTAAATCCAAGGATAAGGTGAGATACAGGGCTGAATGCTGATGTGGCTGAAGGAACATATTCATCATTTTTCCTCCTCTCCTGAGGTACAGAAAAAATAGCACAGATGAAAGCTGTAGCTAGCATTCTGCACAAAGGGAGTCTAAGGCTTTCGGGAAAACTCTAAAAAGAGAATCTTTCTGTGATTATCCACCTCTGCTGATTTTCCTGCTGGAGGGATGAAGTAGGTCATGAAGATCTTCAGCTAAATTCTCAGCTGACTCTAGCATGGTAGGATTTATACTTGCTTTTGGATGGCACAATATTAACTTCAACTCCTTTAGATTCATCGGTATTTATTGCTATATGAGTTAAATCCTCTTAACTCCAGCGCTGATTTTGGCTTAGTGAATATTGCTGAGCCTATACCGAACCATAGTACTACACGCAGGGTCTAGAAAAGGGGCATTTGAGAAGTAATTAACAAAAATACAACAGAAAGTAGTGTCTGTCATCTCTAACACTGACTCCTTTGCATTCACTTGTGTCCACGCCTTTTGGGCTTTCTGTAATATAAGCTTTGAGCATGACCTAGCCTAAAAACCGGAATCAGTTAAATCGACAGTAAAAGTCCCAGTGCCTCCAAAGAGGAAAGGCTTTAATTCCTCACCTTTATTATAGTCCACATACAGTACAAGATAATAATTGAAATAACATATAGTTTGGAGAAAATAAGAATAAAATACTTTTTAAGATTATGATCTATTAAACATATTTTAATCTTTTTTATATATGTGTGTGTATACACACACACACACTGGAACTAACTGAAGATATGGTGACGTCTGCTATAATCCTTGGTTTCCTTGCATTACATTCTTTATATCTGTAGGAGGTTTACTACATAGCAATGCAATCACAGAAAAATATATTCACCAATCTTTTTATATATTTAATGTGATCAGTGCTCAAAAATGTTTAATACTAACCAAGTCCTCCGGGGCTTCCTGCTCAAGATGAGTAGTAGTGAAAGTTCCATAAAATAGATGATATTGTGATTTTATAAAGATCAAAACCAGAAATAAAATACATTAAAGAAAAAGGCAAGTCATTTGACTACAGTTCAAAGCATTAATCAAAATATTTCCATGCGTCTGGGAACATTTGTGGAAACTGTACTGGAAAAATATTTGTGCTGTAATGTACTCTTGCTAAAAGCAAACCCAAGAGAAATAGATGTTCACATTGTAACTTAGGCAGACATAAGTGAGGCAATGTTTACTGGAGCTGTTAAATGTGAAGAAACACCGAAAATTGCACAATAAGTGCACGGACTAAATAAAGAAAATTTACATGATACTTTTGCACTGCAGCAGCCAACTTAAGACTGATGGGTCATTCATAACCTTCACATGACACGAAAGTGCAAAAGCAAACTCGATGACTATGAATGGCTTTCATATTCTCAAGCAGAGCTACAATGTAAACCACAAAAGTAAGAAGGTTATGATGTTCAAATATTTCAGATGAGTCTAAAAGCAAACAAAAATGTCCTGTTTCTTAGGACACAGATAGCAATTCTGCCTGTAGAGCCACTAGCACATTACCCTACTTAGGTTCAGCGATAATGTAGAGAACAGCAATATCTTCAGGACTGAAGGAAGCATCTGATTTCACCTGAGTATTTTAAACAGAAAGAGGAGAAGTATTTTCAAAAAGGTTCTTTTAATTAATGAACACATATGCTGCTAATGCATAAAACACTGCCATTACTGAAACTCTGAGGTAGTGTTGCCAATACTGTGGAAAGTAGAAACATGTATCGCCATTCATTTCCAAGATTAGACTGAAAAAAGAATCACTGGAAAACCCTCCAGAATGTGAAAATGTGCCATTTTACGAAGTGTATAGTGTGTATATAGAAAGCGGGAAATGCTATGAATATCCCTGCAAAAAAAAACGGTGAGTCCTAGCTTCCCTCTACATATGACTGAGCAGCAGACATGATGAGTAGGAAATCTGGAGCGCATCACATAAAAGTACTGGAGAAGGAAAGCAGCAGGCACCCTGCAGTGACTGAGAAGGCAAGGCACACCTCACACCCACGCACGTTTGCAAGGAAGGGGGAGGTGATACACAGGTAGGGAGATCAGCAATTTCTCATGGCCGACAGCACAGGAGGGAGACAAATGACGTTGCAATGCCACTGGGAACAGCTGTTTTCAGCCTGTGGTGAAACGAGCTCACCAGGCAGTGCGCGAAGTTCCAGCTTCATGGCACCTTGCTCAGAGGTTGCCAAGGACCAGGGAAGTGTGAAATGTGTGGTTACTCAGAGCTGCCTCGCTGCTGACGTTTGAATCATTCCAGTTAAATGAGACAGGCCAATAATTTGCAGGGTTTCTGATGTGAAGTGATGATTTCTTGAGAAGAAGTAAGACCGTTTCTACTAGAGAAGGCCCAAATGTCCCTCATGTCCAGAGGCTCTCCTGGCCTACAGCGACTGAAGCAATTGCTGACAGTTCCAGTCTAAAGCCCCAGCAAATGAAGCGTTCTGACACAGACGCAAAAAAAAAACCAACCACACAAGCAAACAAACAAAAAACCCCCACGTGTTTTCACATTTTCCCTTTAAGACAGTTTTCTGTCCACGTGGATATGAGCAATCTTATCTCCAAGACAAAATAAATTTGTCTTGCATAAAAGTTACCCAAATGACAGAATTAAAACAAACCTGATTCAGTCAGTCATCTAATGACATTACTCAAAAATGATGATACAAGTCAAAAACTTCACCGCCTGGTCTCCAGCAGAGCCAAGACAAGGGAAAGTCAAAACTCTTAGGCAGAGTTTTTTAGATATGACCTAACACTGTTCACCACTAGTTTTCCAGTCATCTACTTTTCTGCTGCATTTGTCATACTCCAAGGTGAGAGATGTGTAAAGAAACCAGTGGGATGGTTTTTTGCAGTCATTTCTCATATACATTTGAAACTTGGTCTTGCCATTTAATCTTTGTTCACATTAGTCATCCCACTGACTTTGATGATTTACATTTGTGAGTAATCCTTACTTAAGTGACAGCACTAAATCTATAAGAAATGTACCTCACTTGATTTCCACCAAAATGTTTGGAAGCTAGTATGCTTGACCACTGAAGGCAGACAGACACTGAGGACAGACATTTTTCTATGACGTTGTGCTTTGAGGAATGATGCTGAGAGCAAACATCCCATGATGGATTTTTACAGCCACCATAACAACTAAGAATAGTAAAATGCGTATTAGAATACTGAGCAGTTGGCTCTGCTATGACAGTAATTATCAGTGAGTCATTTGTTGAAGCCACTATGCTTTGCAAAATAGTTGGAAATGTGTTCTATTGAAGTGAAAATTGAGTAGTAAACTTAAAGGCATCAAGAGCTATAAAAAGTTTGTCACACAGCAACGATTAGCAGAAAAAAAAGAAGAAGCCTTTGTTCTGTGCAGGGGATGTCTGTGCTACTGTTTTATGGTTATTGTACGTTAAATCTGTGCAAGCACTGGGCAGGCTAATTATAGCCTTGTTAGAGAATGGAGAATGGAGTCTTAGACCCTCGCCCTCAAGGACTGTAGAGAGTCTGGAAAACACCCTTAGCAGGGGTCACTGAAAAGCATGCTCCTGGCTGTTCAACAGCTGTTGTTGCATGGACTTCATCATTTAAAGTCAGGCAGATGGCTTAATTCAAACTTTTGCTCCTGAAATTCTCTGTTCAGCTACTCGGTAACCTTGGAGGACTAGAAATAATATTGCCATCATTCCTTTTCACCCTTAACATGCTCAGATGACTAAAGTTTTTCCTTCTGTGCATGCAGCAGGGAGGTGCCCTTCTTGCAGATGAGTCCAACTGGGACCTAGAGATGTGGGAAACGGGGATCTCTTCCACTCGAGTCCAGAGCAGGGCTTTGTCTGATAGACATTTGGAAAAATCTCTACCAACCCGCTGCTGGTATAAACCCCTGGTGCACTGGTGGCTTCCTAACACTTGGACTGCAGAGTTCTAAAACTGGCGTCCAGGAGGGTGGGTAGAAAGAGGCCTAATATGCAGAAAAAGAGTTAAAAAGTCACCAGAGCAGACACAAAGAGCAAAAGTGAGCTTGCCTTTTATGGCATAGCCATCAGGACATTCACCATGGGAGAAGGGTATTGGTGTTTCATTACTTACTTCAAGGACAATTTCTGCATTGGGCGGGCTGGACCCAACCTTGAAGAACATCCTGAGGATACCTGTGTTTCCTGGGATAAACAGATAGTCATTGTGGATTTATGCAAACATGTTGTACTCATTCTGTCCTGAACCACCCTGATTCCCTTACAGAGCACCACATGCAAAAAAGTACTTATTAGCTAGCTCAAAAATAGTTTTCTAAAAATAAGTGTGATGGAGACTTACACAACAATGTATACATAGTTTTCTTCATTGTGTTTCATGCAAGAAACAGATGGCAAATGCAAAAAAGATCTGAATGTAGTAAGAGAGTGGGGTTGGAGAATACGTAGTCCAATGAAGCCAGTAAGGCTCAGCAGTCTGTAAACAAAGCTATTTCAGAGGTATCTTATCTGTTAATGCCTGTGCCTTTCCTTTAGATAGGAGATGGAATTCTAGTGTGTTAATCTATTTCAACTACCATACTCCTGTTCTTCATGCATAAACACCAACCCCTCAACAATATTCAGTGCAAATCTCTTATGTTAGAACAGGTAGGCATGGATAAAATCTATTGTGAAATTAAACTGGAACTAGAGAAAAGGAAATCCTGATTTAGTGTTCCATATACCTATGTGGTTGCAACACTTAAAGAGTTACAAGTATCTTCTCTCCAGAAAAATTAATTCATTTATGACTTCAGAGCTGCTGCTAACACAAGTCATAGCAACACAGGAAAACATTAAGCTTGACTGTAATCCTGCTTTTACATTTAGCTGTCTGAAACTCAGGGCAAAGGTTTGAAATAATGCAGTAAGTCAAGTAATTGTTTAAAAAGCCTGCAGTGTTAGTGGCAAGCTAGCTTTACATAGTGCTAGTCATCCAGTACTCCAGTGAAATATTTTTATGTTAGACCAACTAGAGAAATTATTTGAATTAACTCTAAAAGCTGAGCTGTGGCAGGCCGAGAAGGAATGGGGTAACAAACTAAAGAGATGGAGTTTTTTTCCCTACCATCCCATTATTATCGCCTGCACATGGCACATACCCTTGCAAGCCACTCAACCTCCCTTTCAAACATGGCAGAATCTGTCCTTTATGTCTGCTAGTGATGACACATCCTATAGGAATATTTTCTTGAGATTTGTTAAGTTAGCTTCTGAGGTGCCTTTCCTCACATTCAAACAGAGAAGGAGACACCAGATAGGGAGAAGGACAGAGCTGAGGAGAGTTGGAGTTTGCCCAGGGGCAAACCTGATGTAGTTGCATGGGTTTGTGCTTGAGGTGTGAAACACTAGCTGTGAACTTCTCACCGAGCGGTGAGAGAACCATAGTCCAGAATTAGGTCAGGGGGACCAGGCTTCCACTGCTGGTAATAAGGAGTACGAAAAGATCCAGAAACTAAATATTCTTTCAAATGTCCCCAGAAAAAACCTGAGGAAAATAAGGGATCAATGAAGCAAGACTTTCTGAGGCTATTTAACAGTGAGTAAACATAGAAAGAGTAAGTAATTGTTTCTTTTTCTAGGCCAAATCCCAAATGCTCTCCATGCAATGGGTGAAAATAAGCCTAGAATTTGTCTCGATAGTCCCTGTAGGTTCTAAGGACAAGGCCATGTTTTTAATTTGATTTTACTTGTGTTCGGCTCAAAACATGTGTGAGAAGAAAAATGTTATTTCCTTCGTACAAAGTGTTCTCAAACATGGGCCTTTTCCCTTTTAAACTGAGTACATGTCTAGAAGGCACAACATACGCCACCTTGAGCTATATGAGCTTAGGAAGACAGTTTTGATATAAAAGTCAGCTAAGTGGTAGTTCATGCAGCTGTAGTCCTGCCTAGTGTACCTAAGATAAATCCTGCTTGGGCTAATTAGCCATAAATAAATGTTGTCAAGTCTCAGAAGAATAAGTGTGGGCAATTCCTTCCAGACTGACATACTATTCTCTAACAAAAAGCTGCTTTAGTTTTCTACCAACAATTCTCATGGAGATGAACTTGTGTTAGTTCCAGTGGCCAGTAATGGGAACACAGTAAAATGGTCAAGAACACTTTTCATCCAAATCCCCAATTTACCATTTTTGTTTGTTGATCCTCAGGTATTATTCTTAGAGTAAAATGTGTTCCCTCACAGAATAGAAAGAAATCAATAAAACCTACTAAAAAGAAGGGCTAAGAAAGTGTTTAGCAAGACCATTTTCTCAGCCACAGGTTCTCGGCTCTCATTCCTACCCCAGGCCACAGATGACCTGCTCGTACAATTTGTGAACTGGTTTCCTGGGAAAAACTTGGGATCAAGCAGGCAGCAGGCGATGGGCAGCTGAATAGTTTGAGAGCTGATAGAAGCCCACTACTACCCACCAGCTTTTGTGGAGATCCTTCATGTTCTCTTCCGTTACATGACAAGAGCACATTCTTTAAAGGATGAAGGAGACAGTAAGAGGTCCCAAAGTTGCAAATAAAGATAGACTACCGCTTCCAGAAAGCCTCACCCAATGTATTTCCTATTCCCTTTTTATGTTCCTGGGTTGTTCTTGAGAAAAACAAAGACTGGTTGGTTGAATTGCCACAAACAGTTGGGATGTTTCCGGGGGCAATCACAGACGTGTGCAGCGTAGCCTCTGCTGCTGGGAAGAACCATGTTCCAAGTTGCACGTGCAATGCAGCCACTCTGCAGTACACATCAGTAAGCTGGGCTTGGTACAAGCCCACCATATGACAAAAGAGGGGCTCTGCTGCTCTGTCCTCCCCAGCACAGAAGGAAGTTAAACTGAGCCTAGAGGAAAAAAATGGTGAAACACTTCTTTGCATACACAGACACTTTGATCAATCGGAGTCTTCAGGTAACTGAGCCAATTTACTCAATGGGTAGTGGATCCAGAACTGGAACTCCCCCAAAATAGAGTCAGTTGCAGGACTCACCAGGGCAAAAGGAAGTGGATATTTTGCTGTCATTCTTGTAGCCTTACTCATCCTCACCCCTCATTTACAACTCCCGTTACAGAAGTCCCAGGCAAACATCTTTCTTGCCCTTCTCAGGGCAGAACTGCCCTTCTCAGTTCCCCCCGCAATGTGTCCGGTATACATTTTAAAAGCCAATGCTATATGTTTTCATCCTTGTCATTTTGAGAGTAACAACAAGGTTCTGCTTGCTCTGACAAACTGAACTTATTCTCAGGCCCTGTATTTCCCTAGTCTTGCCTGCCTTTAAGGCTGATAACCAGTCTAGCTTTGTGACGGACAGCCTGCAAGCCCAGAGTCCCCCAGCACTGAGGCACTTTGCTCAACAGGCTGCCCTAGCACTGGGAAGTCTGAAGGCCTGGCATTTTGTCTGCCCTGCAGACTGCTGGGCAGACTGCTAAGGAGCTGGGCTGGCAAGCTGGCATGAAACCGGGCAGGCTTTTGACTGAAACCTGCCTGGCAGGCGAGTTTGGAAATGTGCCTGTGTTTTGTCAGAAGATTTGTTAAAACAGACACATTCCCACAGAATGTTCTGATTTTGATTAATCAGCATTTCAGGGTGGGTATCATGTTCCCCCGGAACGTTTCTGACCATCTTCGCTGATGATAAGCTGCACGTTTACCTCACACCCCATCGCAACGATCCTTCGATGCTTCCCAAAATGCTCACACCGATAAGAGACTGAGTGCTACTCTTTTTTCCACTGTGTCCATCATGAATAGGGCAGGGTACAACATGGGCAAAGACTCCGGGCTTTGGCTCTTTGACATTAGAGGAATACTTTGCAGGCAGACAGAGAGTAAAAGCCCTTCCCATGCATTAAAGTACCTCACAAATATTCATAATTATGAGTTGCATTGCTCAAGTTAGTTCATCTCACACAAACCTGCTTTCAGTTTGCAATTTAATATTATGAATTATGGGCACTAGAACTGCTGAATTAGGAAAATAAGGACATGGAAAACATTATGCAGGTTAAAGAAAAGAAACTCCGATCATTCTCTGCTTTGCCTTCTCTGCTCTTGCTTCTCATTACTGCCCCGCCCCCCC
>NW_009224650.1:12626-25300 GCF_000690835.1 Fulmarus glacialis | reverse complement strand
CCTCCCCCCCCGCCATGTGTGTGGTATACATTTTAAAAGCCAATGCTATATGTTTTCATCCTTCTCTTTTTGAGAATAACAACAAGGTTCTGCTTGCTCTGACAAACTGAACTTATTCTCAGGCCCTGTATTTCAAAGCAGGATTTGACACACAGGAAACCCAGAAGAGAATAAGCCTGTCACACTTGTTTTTCTTTCTGGTTTAACTGATTCATTTATTTTCTTTTAAGATATTGTAGGGCATGTAATGATTCTCCTGCACTTTCTTGCATCTGTGACTCATGAGGTAGGCTGGGTCTAAGAGAGGGGCCAAGCCACAAAGTTCACATACAGGTTCTTGTTTTTCCAAGGTCTGAGGAAGTTCAGATTTGAGGTTTTGGGTTTGGACCATCTCAGGAATGTACAAGGATTCAGTTTCTAGCTAAGAAATTTGGCACGTTTCTCTCTCCTTTCCCTTCCACTCTCACCACTTTGGATTTTATTTCACTGATTGTGTTAGCCATGATTGGAAAAATGAATGAAAAAGTCATCACTATTACATTGTATTTCTGCTGGAGGAGAGGGAGGGAAGGGAGAAGGAATAAAAATCTTCCACTGCATGATAATAATGTTTCCCACACTTGCAGTCATCTAGGGCTAACTAGTTACTGATATTGCTACTTATCAATAGTATGTGAGTGTCTCATGGGTAACATCACTGGCTGTGACAAAATCCCTAATGGACTGCAGGACCAAGGATTTTCAGGCTCTTCTTTTTCAGGTCAGATATCTCTTTTGCTGGGGAGTGAGGAAGCTATTAGAGTTTGGCAATGAAAAGATGTATCTGAAAGGAAACATTTATGATAAAAAGGCTGTCTCGATGTAAAAAGTTTTTCTTGATTCTGAAGACTGTCTCAAGGCTTTCTCATCTTGTCTACTGAGGTAACTTAACAGAGGACATTTTGTTCCTAGTTCTCAAGTGCTTATCTTGGACTTTGAGATCAGTGTTGTCCAGACGCGCAGCGTTGTCCAGCTGTATCAATGCATGGGCTGATTTTGATACCACTGTGAGACACAGTGGAAGCAGAAAGCCCTACACCAGAATTGCTCCAATGCTTTCTGTCCAACAAAACTGGGAGAGCCACAAGTGTAACTTTTTCCTCTTGAATCACCCTTCATTTTGAAGCTCTACAGAGATCCATACCATCTCACAATATCCATGTGAGTATCATGGACTTAGTGCCCACCTATAGATCTTCGACTAATTTAAACATGACCACATGTAGAGCATTAAGCTGCTTACAGGAAATCAGGCTTTGGATAAAGACCAGCTGGTGTAAGCTGAGATCAGGCAGGAGGGCTGCTCTGAAAAGGTTCATCTGAAAGGCACACAGGTCTCTTAATCAAAATAACGAGAGACCCTGGCATTTGCATACCATGCAAGAACCCCCAAATGCCCTCTTCCAAGTTCGGTATGCTAAAAAAAAGTCATCCCTCTCTGCTCGTGAGGAACCTGTCCATCAGGAGATTCATGCTGTGGTCATTTCTAAGATGGATGACTGTAATATGGAAGATAGCGTTTGGGCTCTAGCACTTACTGTGGTTGTCTGCCCTTTCTCTGACTCAGGCCAGCATAATCAAATTAATCTAGCATTCAAGTTCTTTCTATAGTTTCCACTCAGTTTTTAATGCCAATTTAAGCATTTGGTTAATTTGTGGATCAGGCTTCAACTTCATCAAAGACTGATCTTTGATGTAGGGCTACTTTTACTCTGGTTCTCTCTAGGTTTTTTTTTGTTTTCTGCAGCAAGAGATCAGAATCCTAACTCACCATAAAATGTGCAAGGGCTGCTAGCTTTTTTTTTTTGCATTTTCTGCATGTTGCTATGTAATACCCTCTGCAATCCTTTCTCTCAAAAAACACACATCTGCATATACAGTTTTGAAATATGTAATTAATTTCTTCAGGCATATTTACTTTTTCACAAGTTGGTGGAAAAACCTTTTTATAGCAATATAAAGCTTGGCCCTAGTAGATAAGAAGGGAAATAGTGATAACTGGAAGTTTAAGAGGACAAAGTGGAGCTGTGTGGAATCAACATCCTGAAACACACCTTGCATGTTAAAATCAAGGGAATAGTTGATCCTGATAACTCAAATAAAACAAGCTTAGTTTAAGAAAGGTCTAAAGACCATGTTATGTTTGCCATTTAACATTAATAGAGAAGAACCAACTAGTTTTTATTGGCTAGATGTAACAGCAGTAAGGTGGCTAGGGAGGTGAGGAACTATGAAGAGTATAAAGACTGGTGTCTCTAGTAAATGCATGATGTAGATCTGCAGGTCGTAACTCAAACAGAAACAAAACCTCTTTGAAGTAAAAGATCACACTATGGACTATTATGGTCAGCATGTTGACGGCCCACATCAGCAAAAGAATCTAATGGAAAAAGAAGGCAAGAACTCCTCCATACAGAAGACATGACCAAGAGGTAATCTTAAAAAAAAAAAAAAAAAGTAGAGGAAGTAGCAAATTGATGGCAGTAAAACAAGGAAACGGGCATAGGAGGAGCATGAGTAAACAGAGGTTATAGAGGTCAGTAAAGATGCCGAAAGGAAACTGGATGCACAGATTAACGGGGCTGGTCTAAATGAGATTGACCAATGCCACTACTTAGGGCAAGTTACAGAAGACAAATTGACCATGGGAACCAGTCCAGTCTTTGGAGTGCAGGAAAAGCCTGGAGTAAAAATATCAAAGACATGGTATAGGAGAACCATATGCCGCCAAATGGTGGGCAAGTAAGCACTGAGGGTGTTTACTGTACAACCTGACCTCAGATGATGGGACACAATAATCTAGTCTTCAGTTAAATTTTCTCAGTATGCAACTGGGATATTCTTTCCATGTTCATTTTTCACAGCTGTGCTTCATGACTCAAATTCACTCAGTTTATTCCAGTCATAAATCTTGCCCATATCCTTCTGTAATTTGAAAAGAATTTGCCAGAGGCATTCTGAAAAAAAAAAAACCCTACTAATAAACGATATCACTGGATGTAGAAATACCATTTGTTGTATTATTCTATTTCAACTTACAGATTAACAGCACATAAAAGCGTTTTTTCCTCCCATTCTGTTCCATCTCCTTCCTTCTTTCTCTATTTGCAATAAATAAAAATAAATCTATTTTAATCAATAAAAAAAAATGTTTGTCACACAACAGTTTTCTGCAACAAACTAAACAAACCATCAATGTCAACACTTGTGCCCTGACTGACTCTACCAACCAAGCCAATGTTTAACTGACTGTTCATATGGAGTCTTTTTTATGAGCCTTATGCTATACAGGGTGCAGCGGCAAGAAAGAAAGAGGGTCTTATGTTCCTCTTTGCAGAATTTGGTGGCTCAGGAGTACACATTAAAGAAAACATTATTATTACAGCAGGTACAAACCTTTTGACAAGGGTATGCCCTAGTACCCCAGTGACTGACTCGTCACCTGTTATCTAGGAACATGCTCTGCTACTCTTCGGTGCACAACCACCCTCTGTGTGCAGCAGAATACCTCTCGTAGTTGTAAGTAGTTTTTATTTAATTCCTGGCCTCTACAGAGCAATGGCGACACCTCCTCAGCGGAAGAAATGAGATCAGGCTCCTCTGTATCACAGCATACGTCAAGGTTTAGCTCCAAGGCCACCTCATGGCTAAAGAGCAAAAACGAGTTTTTTGAGATTTGCACACCTCTCTGTAGGTCGTGGTCAAATAAACTCCATGAAATCTAACTTCGTGTAGATCAGATGGGGTTTTAGCTGCCCTCTGTGTGGCTACCTGTGACCATCACGTCTGTATACTGCTGCCCGTTTTCATACTTCCACTGCTAACAGATTTATGCAGTGAACACTGCATCAGCACAATGTGTTTTCTGCTCTTCTGAACTACGCTAAGTGCAAGCTGCAGTGCTGTTCAAAATGGTCATGCCCTGCACATAGGACCGGACCTCACCCAGCTGAAAATATTGTGTGTTCAGTGCTGACTGTGGGCTGAGCTGGTAGATGTTTCACACCCGAGCAGAGCTAGCGCCAGTTTCCCATTGTGAAGCACCAAGGCTCATTAGAGCAGATACTCTGTGGGTTGGGCAGCCATAAATTAATTCTTGATTACTGTTACCTCGCTGCTGGCTAGGTTGTCGGTGTTCTTACTCACTGCAGGCTGAACTTTGGAACCGAGCCAATTTCGCGTTTGTACTTTCTTCTTAGGAAGCAAGTTTCCGTCTTTCTGTTTCTGATATCCCTCACCAGAAATTCAACGCCTACTTATCTTTTCGACGTGTCTGAAGGTGATCTGTCTATTGTCATGGCTTGCCAGCACGGCTTTTGGGGAAAGGCACTGTCAGAGACATGAAACTTGTCCAGTTATCATATAAACATCTGTATACTGCTCCAGATTGGAGGCAGTCATTAGTATCCAGCTTCCTAACAGGTTCACAGCAAACTTTGCAATGGCTGGAAGCTGCGAGTCACTCCTTGACTTCAGGAGTGAAGCAGATTAGCCTCCAACTGACAACTATAAAAGCCTCCATACTACCTAAGGCCAGCAACATGGGTTCCCTGGCAGCTTCTTTGTCTGACATATTTCTATGTCCTGTCCCTTTGTACAACACACACATAGCTCTGAATAACATGGGTTTAACCTTCTGAATTTAAAAATTTTATTTGCTGTCTGGAGTAATATCAGGTGGCTATCTCCATTTCTGGGCTCTATTTAAGTATCTGATCATCACCCCTGCACGGATGCCAGCAGTTTCTATTTCCCTTTGCAAAATGCTCAAACAGATCTGGGCATTACCAGCCGTCTGTATTTGTTGCTGAAGCTGCAGTAACATGTGCTATACACGATTGGACACTACTGGGCAAAAAGTCTCCGAGAAACAGGTTCCTCTTTGTCAAGGACTGGCATATGTTTCCCAAAATCATACAGGATTCACTTTGAAAGCAATTTGCTGCTGTTATGGAGTAGGTATCAGAGCTGCTGACTGCACAAATAAAACTCAGTGTTGTCCTGGGCACAATTTCATGAGGATGCCCACGCTGTTTGGCATGTGCAAGGAGAGCTAGCCGGAGGATTTTTATTTTCTGAAGCCTGAGCTATGCACAGAGCCCGAGCAGTGTGCAGGGCAGGGGTCAGGTGACTTCCTTGCCACTGCCGCGCTGCGGCTGGGATGTGGCGCGTCAGGCGCCCAGCAGATGGGATGCCACCGAGCAGCAGCCTCAGCATGGCTTTGTTTGTTAATAAGGCACCTCCCAGGTGGTATTAAGCACTGCGAGGAGATGCTCAGCTAGGAAAAGCCAGAGTGTGGTCCTTACCACTGGGCTGAAGCTTCTGAATCCTGAAGGGTCACCTATGCCACTGCCTCCATTTTGCTACTTCATTGGCTTTCTCAGATTCTTCACTCATCCAGTCATCTTTCTTCCTGACCCTCAGCTGAGTATTTGAATAATAAGGATCATCACACTGGTTTTACATTACAAACTTTATTTTACATTGCAATAGTTCTGCTTTTGACAGAAATCTAAACAAAGAGGCTAACTAGATTGGTGAAAAACTGAAGAGTGGTAACATGGTAAGAGAAAAAGAGGAAGAATGTGGAGTCAAGAAACAGCTGGGATGGTGGCAAGAGATCTCTACATCTGGCTGCACAGGCAACACACCCTGCCCAAACCATGCCTTGCTTAGACCATATATATACTTATATACATATATACAAACTCCACTCGTTCTATTCACCGTTTGGCCTGCAGAAAACTTGCAAAGTAGTTGATACCGATACAGAGGAGCTCTGAATGTACACAGCCTGCTTAAGTTGAGTGTGTTTTCTGCAAACCTAACCACCATGCACCAGCAATATTCTAGAGCCAGTTTCAGTGGGAGGACACTGATGTAATAGCATGCACGATTCAGGAACCCCCTGCAATGGTAAACCGCCATTTTTATACACTGCTGTAACAACTGTAGTGGGGGAAAGCACCATGAGATAACAGAGGTGAGGCTTGAAATTTAAAAAAGGATTGTAGAAAGTTCTGTTTCCTGACAGTGCAATATCGCAGTGTGTTCTCCCACCTCCACAACAAGGAACATGTTAGTAATTTTGACCTTCACACCTTGAGCTGCTTAATATTTCTAGATGTCTGTGTTTCTTAAACACAGCCATATTGCTGATCGTGATTTCCTGTGAACCGTGTGCTATTAGTGTTGGTACTGCAGCTAGATTAGATGCGCAGAGCTGTTGAAGCTGTTTAAGATAGTGACAGCAAAGCAAGTAACTCCTACTCTCCTCCTTAGACCAAACAAAAGCTTCAAGTAGTCTTGCAAGTTCTCTAGTTTTAACGACACACATGAAGTGCAGCCCTCAGAAATGTCTTCAAAAGAGAAGTAAATTTAAAGAAATAAATTGGATTTTCCTTTACCATTTTCTGTGTTCATAAAAATGAAATTGCCATAATACGAAGAGCAGGGGGAAAATAAGCAGTGAAAGAAAATCACCATTAAAGCACTAATCGTGAAGCTGATAAATGTGTTTTCATAGTATTATTTGAGTTCCAAAGATAGCTCTGAAAAAGGAGGTCAGCCTGGAATTGGGGCATTAAAAAAATGTTGGTTAAAGACAGGAAAGGTCACGGCTGTTTGCACAGTGCTCTACTTTCTCCATTTAAAAAAAATACAGTTAAGGAGAGATGATGATTCAGTGCTGGAGGAAAAAAAGCAATGTGTGTGATTGGTGAGCACACTCGCCCCATCTATGAAATCATCTACATGCGTGGCTAGATGAACATCTGCTGCATAAAGTCAGCACTGGTTTCAGTATGCCACAAAACAATTTGGCTTTTGCTTATTTTCTGAGGAACAGTACAGGAAGAATGTATGCTATACCCGAGTAGCTAATAATGTAGCATTTAATAATGATACCAGTGAGCAAGCAATGCTAATAAAATTCAACATCTTTGTCTCAAATGTGTTGTTAATCCAACATGATTCAGAAATGGATGAACGGGGGTGGGAAAGTAATCAAGCATACTTGTTTACGCTATTTCCTCTATTCTTTATCAAGAAAACTAAATGCCAGCATGTGATCAGCTCTGACTCCAGCACACAGTGCATTTACAACGACTGTTTTAATGGACTGCTCAAACTGATGGCAGAATGAGAAAGATCATCCAATAAATTCAGCGTATACATACTATATAAATCTGGCCTGTATTTATCAGTGATTAAGTATGACAGGGAGTAGTAGCTTATCCAGGAAATTCCATATGCTACGTGGGCCAGATCCTCCGCTGGTATAAACCAGTTTAGCACCACTGAAGTACTAGCAGTACAGTAGGGACGGTCATAGCTGCCAAGTTTGATGCTGCACCATGTGTGATATTCAATGCCAATTATTTAACAAGCTTATTAGGTATTTGCATCTAATTTGCATATAACCAACTTCCTTTTTGAAAGCCTGCACTACTGCTGTGGGGGTGGAAAGCAGGCCTGCTGACCAAAACATTCAGATTAACTGCTGAGCAGTCACCAGTGGAGGTTTTCATAGCCACTCACATTTCTGTAGTCTCTTCCCTGTGACTGACAGACCTATACTGCATCTTCTAGTTCCCAAAAATGATGGCAAGGAATTTGTGTCTAGGGGCTGCAACTGAGAGTCCTTGACTTTTACGTCCTGCTCCCTGTCCCCAGCCCCAAAATCCTGTGTCTTATGGCAGCCACAAAACATCAATTACATGTGAGCAGGTTTAACTCTACAGATCCAGGTGAGATTTATGCTGGCAAGCTACAGCCAAAAGATTATAATCAACAATGCTCCCAGGCATTTAGTCTACTAATAGACTGCTAGTAACCTTCATGAGGGAGGTATCAGGGGCTCTTGGGAAGGTTCCTCCGTGCAAGTGATGGCTGAGATTTGGGAACCACCGCTACGCAGGCACACCTTATTTCAGTCGCTCTACCCCACCCAGTTCCTAAAAAGTCAGCTCTCATCAACCCAAGTATCAACAGCAGTAGACTGTCTGTGTAAATTCGCGTCTCCAATGCAATATTTACATCACAAGGATATACGTTAGGATGCTGACATTTACACATTTTTTCCTTTGACGTGGCTTTGGAATGACAAACTAGAAGGCGTTGCACAGTCCTCCTGTGTTCTGCCAGCAGAGGAAGTGGTGGAGAAAGTCATGCCGTTATCTGTTGGAGAGCAGCCCTCCAAGTGCAACACCCTTTGGGAGTGCAAATGTTGGGTTTCAGGATTTCTTGGGTTGTTTCCTTGCTTCAGGAGTAGATTATAATTTAGCAGTCAGAGATGCTTTCGGGTTTGGGTTGACTGCAGGAAACTAAGTTCAGGAGAATTCTTTTCAATCCATAGATCTTATCACTTGAGATAAAAGATCATGCACGTTAAAATGGAGACTTATAAACCGCTATGCATCACCTAACCAGCACCAAGATAAAGACCTATCCTGTGTCATGAGCTGGGCTCCTTACTCGGAGATGCAGCATGGCAAAGTAGGGGAGAATGAAGCCTACAATGCTTGAGAAATAACGTTGTAATTTGACTGTAAAATAAATGAACGGTTGCTGGTTTCCTGATTTGGAGCAAGATCCATTGATTAGCAAGATCACAAAGTGCTCCGGAACACAAGAGGTTGCCTTTAAAAGCTGTAGTTTCTTGGCTTGTCTCTCATTACACTTTCTCCTGACGTTACAGAAAGCATGGGAAGAGCCTTCTGTCAGCAAAAAGTGAGTGGCTGAGTACCACTTGCAGAAGAGCTAAGACACACTAGTAAAATGTGAAGCTTATATAGGGCCCACAACCCCCAGCAGGTTTGATGGGGGACCAGGCTTTGATATGCTCCTCGGTGAGCGAGGGCATCACAATCTGACCTAGATGGGAGGGTTATCTGGCAGGATACCAGAGCAGTGATAACATCCCAGTACAAACGGTTACAGCCAGCGTGAACTGAATGTCATACAACACATTTTCTAGAGTAACAAACTAAAATAAGATGAATGTAGCAGATACTCTCTCCAGCTGGTGCTGAGACTGTCTGCTGCCTCAGTTTCTCCCTTTGGACCTCTCTAGAAGTATCCCACAAAGCCTAGGTCTCAGGCAGTATTCCTCCTTGTCACCTCGTTTGATTCTTTTTCCTTTGCTGTGTTAATTTTCACTGTGTCCCTTTTTCTGGCTCTTCTTTCATTCAAAAGGTCAGTATCAACACATTTTGGCACTTGCTGTGCAAATACATGCCCAAGGTATGCTCAGCATGGTATTAGCAATTCCAGCTCCTGCGCTGCCATTAGCTCTCTCAGTGCAGACATCAAATTGCAATACATAATCTTAACGCAAAGCTGTCAACCGGTTACTTCATTATACCTACTGTATAGTATTCCCAGGCCAAGGCTATATTAACAATAGAGTTAAGACAGAGAGCGTAGATTAAAAATGTAGACAAAATAAGCATTACAAGAATATTGCAATTATCCCCAAAACAAATATTAGAAACCCTTAAGATTCAAAGTTCAATCTATACTAATAGAAATTCACAGTCAAGTCATCAAAACAACCTCAACTGCGACAAGTAGTGACAGCCTGCAATAAACAAGTAGGTTAGCCTTGTAACACCAACAGCTGCAGTAGCATGAAATATTTCTACAGGTTAGAAGTAATTCTTTCTTCCTCATATGCTCTCTTAATAGTGAACTTGTATATGAACAGTAAATACATGTAGTTTCGTTTAGCAGTGTATGTGGTACGACTTTCTTCTAAAATAGAGTGGAAAATACAGGAAAAATGGTTGTTATATTGGACATACAAGCAGCTTTCAACAAAAACCATCCGTCTTAATGCTAAGAGACTCCAAAAAAGTTTAGTCTTAGCTATGATGTAAACCAGATCACGTGCTTTTATAACATATATTTTGTCTTGCATTCGCAAAGTTCATGGCGATAAAATAACACGCATCCTTAGCATGTAATTACATGTTCAAGTGCCTACAGTGTAAATAGCGTGCCCTTTAAAAACAGTTACTGGCATTTAACTAATTAATGAAATTATTCAGGGTTATTGCCCACATACCAGCAATATTCGTTCGAGAGCAGTTTACATTCAGGTTTAACCAGTTTGGAGCCGCGCTGCCTTGCCACATTATTTTCCATGATAATGCTTTTATCTGGTTTAAGAAAACCGCATTTTAAGGAAAAAAAGTAATGGTACAGAATAAGGTTGGAAATAAACAACTCTGAGGGCAAAATCCAGTCTTGGCATCACGAAGCCACGTGCAGCTACAAGGGAAGGGCCTGTAGCCCACCAGGCTGCAGGCAGAACGGGTGAGAGCAGCTGCTTGGGGAGGAGGGGGGCTGGGGGGGCACGCATGCTTGGCAACATGCTTTGAGAAGTTGCGTATGATCTCCCTTCTGGGTCCTGTTGGGAAAGGAAACATCAGCTGAAAGGAACCAGGAGCTTCCCCCATAACCTGGCAGTCGGGGAAGTCCTTGGCTGGAACAGGACCCCGTTCCTGTGCGTGTTCCTCTGCCCTTTCTCTCTCCTTCTGAGTTCAGACTGGCAATTTTTTCTCCCTTAACACCCAAGCCCCAGCACTGTGAGCTGAGGTTATGCCGTTGGCCCTAGAACTGAATTTCCTGTGTTTGCATCGGTTTAAGCAAATTCCTCTTAATCACTTAACGTAATTCAAGCATATAGTTGTGGGCCACATGGTTATAAACAGGTAGGTGCAGCACAAGAATTGCTCGTGGAACTGCCTTTGCTTACACCGAAGGCTGAATTTGGTCCAGTATTTTTGCATGGAAAGGCAATGTGTAATGTTACTGCAACACATTTTCTCTGGCACTGTCTCGCTGCTGTTGGCACAGACACAACTCTTTGATATTGAGTAGGTGAGTGATTTTTCTTGCCAGCTTTCTATCTGTAACTTTGACTCCCAGTAATATTTACTAGCTGCCATCAGTATGGCAGCTTTTAAGTTTCATTTCAGTCGTAGGCCAGCCGTTGAAACAAAGCTAGAGGCGGTGCCTGTCCTGACAAGTCATGATACTCTGTGGTGATGCACTCCTGCGTCATCTCACAATGACAGTATGTGCCACGAGGAAGAAAAGGAGGGGCGAGTAGGCTTACGTCTGTATTTAGCAGAAAGCACAAACACACATTTCTGTCTTCATTCCTGTGAACAAAACCCATCCACAGCTCTCCAGAAAAGAACAGACTGCAACACTGTAAAACAGTCAACAAAATTAGTTGGGAAAGGCTGGTCTTTGGGATGGGAAAGGAAAAAAGGTGAACAGTGATGAAATACCAAATTTCATCTCCTACATCTTAAATATTTTAAGACATTAAAGGAGGATAGTTTCATACTGACAACTACCTGTAAGCCACAGGAACCAACTTGTAGTTTAACTGCAGCTTGTCAACTGCAAGGTATTTTCTATCAAAACATCAACAAATGTGATTCAGCCTGTAGGGCTGACTGTACAAATCCTACTTAATTTATTGCCTCCCTTCTTCTCTATGCTGACGTATTAATCTACTGATTTACTGTAGAGTACTGCAAATACAATGCCTCTTTGAGTGCCTAATAATCGAAGTAATATTCTAAGAGTATTAGAAATAATATTCTAATCGAAACATGGGAGCTGAATTAGAAAGGTGCAGTGTTTTCCCACCTGTGGAGAAGAGTGTGCCTCACCAACGGGAAGGGGTTAGTGCAGGAGAAACAGGGAGGATATCTGGCTCCACGTGTGCACATTCTTTGCTCGATGTGCAGTTTCACACCACAACCAGTTGAATGCAACTGGGAGATTTGTTCAAAGGAGCTCAGGCTCCTCGCCCTCCCTCCCCTACTTGTTTGCTTGCTCCTGCTCATATCCCATCTCGCTCTCAGGACTTGCAGGGCTGGCCAGTGAGCAGCTCGGACAGATGGTGGATTAGCCCCTGCGTTGGTTCAGTGAACTGATTCAATGCACCCTTTGGCAGAAAGATCACTGGATCTGATGTACTTATTATGCCTGTGTGTGTGCCAGAGCTGCAGCCATCTCTGGCTCTGCCCCAGGGACCTGACAGATGAAGCGCCTTGCAATCCTCTTCCACCCCAGGCAGCCGCACGGCTCAGCTGGCTCCTTACAAAGTGCTTTGAAGATACGTGGAGCAACAGAAATACTACTAAGTGTTGTGAGCATGAAATGTAACTTTCACCTTCTCAGAAGTAGCACAACGGGAGCTGGGCTCACCCGCCAGCTAGATGCCGAAGGAGGACAGTGCTGAGCCTGGGCTGAAAGGCAGCGGCAGGGCACGCTGAGGAGCCATGGGACAGCTGCAGTCACCCCGAACCTCAGCTAAAGCCAAAGAGCTGACTTGCATCTGTGGGGTTGACAATCAAGCAGCTATTCCCATCCCCTGCTAAATTAAGTTAAACAAAGACAGCTAATTTTGTAATTTAAAGTGATGGTGTTGACGTTACACCCAGTGCAGCTTTTCTTTGAATACTGCCCTTCAGCCTGCCCTACTTTCTGAAGGTTGTGGGGATGCTGTAATGAAAGGGATGCAAATATTTCATAATAGTAACACATCTTCATAAAGGCACTGTTTCTGAAAATTGCCGATCATCACTCGGGGCTTGTTATTGCGAGCAGCA